>NC_087513.1:156060730-156315275 GCF_963921805.1 Phalacrocorax carbo | reverse complement strand
AAATACTGTGCAAGTTACCTAATATAAACAACTTGTACACAGAGTGCTACATATTCTTGATTCTTTTTCTTGTTTTTCAAAACTTACAAAAATGAAATAATTCTTTAAATGTACCTGCAATGATGTATTTTCAGTTAAATACACAGAATTTGAGCCACCTTGATACTTGTTTCTGCAGTAGCACATTTCTTGGAATTACTCACTTTGTGGAGAAGAGTGGTTTTAGGGTTACTGGTTAATAAGTGATAAGATGAAAAAATGTCTCGCATCACTAGCAAGGAGTGCACTTCTCAAGATTAATTAACAAAATGATTCATCAGTACTTACAAGGACACAAAATTGCTTCACAAAAACATTTTTATATGTCCCAGGAAAAAAAATTACACTGAGAAGAAGCCAATGTTGGTTTTTTAGTCATGTGCATTAAATGAATTAAGCATTAGCAATAAACTGCTCACACACATGCATTTCAAATGTTTGAGCGAGCCATTTCAAGATGTTCTGAACAAATGAAGTATGCAACTCTAGTTTTAAGTTCCTAACTAGATAAATGGTTTTCACTGTCTAGCACTCCTAATTATGCTATGATTTCACCAATCTGATAACCAGCAACATTACTGGAGCAAAGAAAGCAGGTTACTCCAGAAAACAGGAGAAATTAAAAACTTTCCTGGCCACAAATTATCTTGTAACCGTCCCATAGCTTCTCCAGTCTGTTTTCCACTTGATATGCCTTCTCAAATGGATTCCTATCTCCCAATATTGTACTGAAAATGTAATTACTTTCAGAGGAGAATACAGATGTTTTCTGGGTTAACTGATTTGAAGTCCAGCTTGATGGAAGCAAACAGGAACAGAAATGGTCTTAGAGAAATTGTAATGAAATGTTATGGATTGAGAATCCCCCTGACATATCAGGAATAATAACAGTGATGCCAGCAGTTTATGATCCTAGCCCCATTTAACATTAAAGTTAATTCCTGGTGACTCTCTCATAGATGAAGATAAATGATAAAGGATCATATTATGGAGAAGAGAAACATATGAAGTCATACTTTAATAGGTGTTTTAAGCACTGTATAACTCATTCTCTTTTTAGTCACAGACTATGTTGATGTGAGTGGAGAAAAGTAATTCAGAAGGTAAAAAAAAACTTGATTTCCTTCCTTTGGATCTATCGATTTGTATGTGCGCTTCCACAAGGTAGAGGTGGAAGCAAATATGCTGCCAGAATGTTCACTGTCACAGAAATTATGTTTTTCTCTCATAGCTTTGTTTATAAAATAGAAATGGTTATGACTAGGTTTATAATAAGCAATCCTGCAGTAAACAGGATGAATTTTAAACAGCAATACTGAAAACATTTTTAATCACCAAATTACTGGAATTTACAACAGTTATTGGTGAGTACACTATATTAGTCTCACTGATCAGTCATTTACTACTGGCAAAAGATGAAGTTCTAGGGTATATACTAAAAATAACAATAATAATAAAAATGCTTCTTTACAACTAGGCATATGTCCACTGAATGAATATAATTTTATTCAATTAAATTAGTTTTCTTAGTCTTAAAAAGAAGCAAAATTTGTTTCACATGTCCATCTAGCATATTTTAATTCTTCTTAAAGAGTTCAAAATAGGTTTAACCTAGAAAACAGACAAAATTGCATTTAAGTTCCTTGATGGACTGTTTTCAGAACCCACAGATTACTACTAGGAAACTTCTCAAAAGCCTGAGTGATATTCATGAGAAGTATGAGAAAGCTCTACTCGATTAGTCTTAATTCAAATGTCTGTAGTCGTTACAGGAGATCAGTAAAACAGAATGAATTACAAGATCTTCAGAGTGCTGAAACTCTCTGTAATGCTTCTAGTACTTTCTGATGTTTCTAATATTCTATATTGAACAGGACCACTGACTAACCAGTTTGAAAATTACTGTTCAATAAGATATTGTTATGATAAAAGTTATGTGCAGGGAAGACCAAAGAATATAGGTATCAAATAAGATATCCTCTTTTTCTTTCATGTAGTGACTGAAGAAATAACATTAAACATTGAGATCCAGATTTGTCGTTCACTTTATATCTTTCTTTTCTGTAAAATGAAATGATGACTGGCTCTGGACAAAGATGCTTTTAACTTGCTAGGCGTGCTATTGTTTCACAATTATACATGAGGATGTCCTTAATTTCTATTTACTGGTGTTTTATACATGGGTGAAATTACAGAACAAAGCATGGATGACTTTGAAAAGCATTTCTTATGGAAAAAATATTTAATTTCTATGCTGGAAACATTTCTACCTTTTTTTCAGGTAGTTTGGCAGGCTGGTTTTACACTTCAAACCTTTTAATGATTTCAGTTCTACCTTGAATATTAACTTGCTTCATGCTTTTGTGGAAAGGGAAAGAGCTGTCCTTGCAAGTCAAAAAGAAACAGCACACTATAGGAAACAAATGTTGATTTGACAAAGTGTCTTCTTTGGGGGTATAAAATTATTTTTAGAACTCTGATACATAGCTTTGGTAAATTAGAGTTTTTCACTTTTTACCATAAGGAAAGTGTTCTAAAGTTGATTGACATTTTCTCGAATAACAGCACAGCAATCAAAATAGAGAGGTTTCTGGTTTTGCTAAAATAGCCAATAACCCAGGGATAGGTTAACTAAGTTTCACCAGCTAATATATAAGACAAATAACTGCAAAGTTTACTACAGTTTGGTTGTGTGTGCACTAAAGTAGCAAAGCCTATGTAAAACTAATAGCTAATTAAAAAGTGACATTTTCCAATAAACTCAACATCTGTCTCCTAGAGTTAATAAAAGCATAACAACAGCTATGTTTAAAAAAATGCAAACCATTGTCTATTATATTATCTATGTGACAAAAAAATTCCCTCAGTATTGTTTTACTTCTTCACTTAACTTATTGATTAAACCATCCTCAAGGAAGAGTTTGGGGGTTTCTTTGGGTTTCATTATTTTTCAGTCCATGAATGCCAGTCATGCAAAATTGGTGGTAATTCAGATAAGAAAATTATTTTGCCAACAGTTATGACTCCAGCAGTATTAATCACACTCCTAGAACACCTAGCGACGGAGAACTGAGATAATTTTAGACTTCTGCACTGCCTTTTCTTCAGAAAAATCTCGGGGCACATCACAAATTTTGATGCAAGAACCACTTTATCCAATTCTGAAATTTAATCAATGCTTGGCAGAATCTCCAGTTCATGGAGACCTCAAAGGGAAGTTCAGTAAACCATCATATGATCAGGGAATGTCCCCAAACTAACCAATACAAAACATTAAAACTATCCCCATAGGTCAGAGTACCAATACCTTAGGGGGGAAATTATGTTTTTCCTTTCCTTTAGGATTCAGAGTCTGGAGTTCTGTCTTGAGGGCCGTCACCCTTTAAAGGACAGATTATTCTTGGATAGAAGTAAGCATGTGTTCATTTTTTCTGATCTTATCACAAGTATGGCAGTGGAGCCTGTCACTACTTCCATGAGAAGTATGTAACCAAAATATGTGTCCACAAATGTTCAGTCCACGGTCAGTGCCATTACTCCATTGCTCTCACTTTCAGACCAATGCACTAATCAGCAATCTATAACGTATCAGCAAGAACTAACTGGGAGCTGTAGTTCTAGATAATCATACTGAAATGATGTGGGGTGGAAAAAAATATTTTTTTCTGCTGAAAAGGGAGAAACCAGGATTCTTAGGCACACCTGAATTTAACTGACTGATTTTTCAGGTAAGTCAATTGTAAGTTCCTATATTATATTCTAGTGGTATCTAGACTGTAGTGAATGATATTCGTAATATGTTCAGTGACTGAAAGTAGAAAATAAATGAATATGAGTATCTGATATAACTATGTATAACTCATGGCATAAAGACCTATGTTGTACAACTAATTTTTTTAAATTAAAAATATTACATTCCCTTAGAAAAGTTAATGCTCCTAGCACATGAATTGGTTAATTTTAATCAAGATCATATAAATTCATTCAAATCACATAAATTTTTGTCCTTCTTGTTCTCCTTTCTCCTTCTTTCTTTTTTATTGTTTTTCTCAAGGATAGAAAAAAGCAGTGGGTTTCTTTTTACTAGATTAAACAACCACTGTCATGCAAGAGATTCTGCAATAAATCTATTGGCACAAATGACACACAAAACTTTAATCATTAGTATTTAAAAAGAAATATAAAACCCAATACAATGAAATTAGAAAGCAAAAACTTAGCCCATTCTTTCAGAATAAAGCTGAATATTTGTCCTTGAAAATGGTGCTGGTTCATCAGTCATCTGGAGCACATAGGCACTCAACACATTCCAAGACTGAATTGTTTATTTAGGTAACTGAATATATACTGAGGATTTTTCAGTCCCACTTCTTGGTGACTGGTTGTTCTTAATGTCTCCTTTTTGTCCAGCTGAGGTTTTGGAAGAAGAAAACAAAGGAAGATTAGTGGCCAAGTCATGGCAGTCATGTCTGCAAAGTTCATAATACAGCAGTGACAGCAATGATGCTTTCTGTAGATGGAGAAGACTGATCCAGAGCGCCTTCATAGACCCTTGCCCAGTGCTCAACTGTACAGCTGAAATCCTCTGCAAACAAACTTACTATTAAAAATATCCAAATCCAAAGAATGGTTTCTGAGTTGATAAGATTTGCTGTTTAGGAAAAGTTTTGGAAATTTTATTATAGAAATGTAGTTACTGATTTGTTTCTAGTGTTTTAAACTGGCAAGAGAGCATAGTTCTGTGTGTAACAGGGATTAGTTCACCCTTTGGATCCTCTGAGAGTTAATGTGGGAAGAACACTTTTAAAACCAAATTCTCTCCAGTAACATCAACCAATCAATCACTTCAAAGTGCTTTTATTTATAAACTACATTTTATTTTCCTTCTGTAGCTAAATAAAGAAAAATCTGTTGGAGAGTAAAGAGTTTTGTGAGCCTGCTCTTTCTTATTAAGAACTTGATTCCAAACTTATTTATAAAACCTCTCCTTCCCCTTCAAACAGTAAGAAGAACTTGTGATATCAGCTATATTTCTGATTTTTTTCTTGTCCAGGACCAATTCCTAGTTGTGCTTATTAAAGAGACCTTAGCTGCTGACTTGGGAAAGCACTATCTAGTTACTTGTAGCTGAATCAGAGGCCTGTATGTTGTGGTTTAGCCCCAGGCAGCAACCAAGAACCACACATCCTCTCCCTCACTCCCCCCGGTGACATGGGGGAGAGAATTGGAAAAGTAAAAGTGAGGAAATTCATGAGTTGAGATAAAGGCAGTTTAATAGGTAAAGCAAAAACTGCGCCCACAAGCAAAACAAAACAAGAAATTCACTCACTGCTTCCCATAGGCAGGCAGGTGTTCAGCCATCTCCAGGAAAGCAGGGCTCCATCATGCATAATGGTTCCTTGGGAAGGCAAATGCCATCACTCTGAATGTCCCTCCCTTCCTTCTTCTGCTGTCTTTATATGCTGAGCATAACATCATATGGTGTGGAATATCCCTTCGGTGAGCTGGGGTCAGCTGTCCTGGCTGTGTCCCCTCCCAGCTTCTTAAGCACCCGGCAGAGCATGGGTAGCTGAACAAGTCCTTGACTAGTGTAAGTCCTACTTAGCAACAACTAAAACATCCCCACATTATCAACACTGTTTTAGCACAAATCCAAAACAGCCCATACTAGTTACTATGAAGAAAATTAACTCTATCCCAGCCAAAACCAGCACACTCTAACATGTAAGAAATGTACATATACCAATCATGATATAATTAAAATGAGTTTGCCCTGAACTCAGCTAGAAGCATACCAAAATAGTGCAAGTAACAGCAGCATGTTGAGATCTTTATAACATTCTGATAGCTTAGCCAGCTACAATTTTGCTTATGTATGTGAGCAATGTCATCCTCAAAGAAGCAAAGAAAGATGGATATATTTGGATGTAGGAGGCATCGAAGTAACAAAAATTTCCAGACCAAAGGCAAGATAAGCACAACAGACTGCAAGATAAAGTAAACACTACTAGGAGCAGAGGAGACACACCACACCTCCTCCCCCGTTTCCTTTCTGAAAGGAAGGCAGAAGTGACATAAGTGAGGAAAGTCAAAGAAGAAAGACAAGGCCACTTCAGCTCCAGTTTCTCTTGCCAAAAAACTCTCAAACTTGATCACCTTGACCCTGGCACCTAAGGACATCCAGGGATCATCCCCATCAGGGCTGAGTGTACAACATCAGTTCTGTGGTATTGTGTGCTCACAACTAGTTTGGAATATGATTGTTAAACATTGGCAGTTTAGTATATGTAGTGGTGTTTAATTTTGTGTAAGAATTGGCCATAGAATGAGGTGAGTTTTTAATGGCTGAATTTAGTACAGTTTAATTTTTAATATCAAATCTGGACTGATTCTCCTTTTAATTAACTCACCCTCAACCTGGGGTAAGCTGAGCATATTAAATGAGTTATACTCCATAATGCTGGTGTGTTTAGTAGAGTGTCTTGTAAGTTATGGAATCATTTTATCTATCACTGAAACTTTTTGCATGCTGCAAATGAAGGGCTGTCCTCCACAGCTTCATTCGTGTCTTATTTTTGGTAAGTGACGTGCTTTGCAACCACTTATGTCACACTGGTAAGCCTTTAGCTCTGGAAGCCATAAACCCAGAGAATACTACAGTGAGGGGGTCTGATCCCAAGATTTATGTCACAGCTCAGCCTGACAATGCAAAAGACAAGGAGGAAGTTGAAGGAGTTTTCAACAGTTAAAGAAAATATAAAAATAAGAGAGCTGAGGTCAGTGAATATAGAGGAGGAATGCTGAAATCTGGGGACAAAGAAGCAAAATTCTTTGAGAAAATATGGAGATAGAAATACTCAAGTGCTTTAAAATCACAGTGGTACATGTGGTCTTGAAAACTGCTCCTCTCTCTTAAAACCAGAACCAGGCCTATGTGATTTCACATGCTAGATGTTTTATTCTGCTTGTCCCTGTTCTGATGAAAGGAGTCCCTGCCAGCCTCACAGAGGTAATGTACTTGGATTTAGGAGCTGATAATTAAAAAAAAAAAAAAAAACACAAAAAACTCAAAACCCACGCACCTGGTCTGCAATCTCAATGTATTTCTTACTGTATTCTGCAAGAACTGACCTTAGAGCCAGTATAGGTAGAGGTGCTTGAGTAGAACCACTAGACAGAACAGCAGAGGGGAAAAAAGTCAATAAATTTGCTCTCTCCAAATCAGATAGAAGACTGTTCTGGTCCTGGCTGAAAAGGCCTGAATTTTTAAACAACACAGGTAAGAGGTATTATACTATGTTACTGTTCAGTAAATTGACCTGGCCTTGTATTATAAACACTGCAGTTCTTTACACAAATACAGACTCCACTGGATGTCAGCTGAATAGTATAGAGATACACCTAAAACACTATTGGGGAAGATGTGCCAGGCAAAGTCATGGATGTCTTTGGCAATTCTCTGGTGCCTAATAAATAATAAGTACTGTATTACAATTAAGCCAAGAAAAATCTTTATGCTGAGAGTTCACAGTCCACTCCAAAAGGATGGATAAATGCCAGTGGGTGATGATAACCCTTTAAGAAACATGAATGGGAGGCATACAAAACATCTGTTGACACTCTTGGACTCCTGTCTCTGGTGATTTACTGCCTGTAAATTAGAATGTTTCCAGTAGTGATTCCTTCCTTGTGGGAGTTTCAAAATTGCTGTTTATTAACATGGAAGATCAAGTAGTCTCACTAGTGCCTGATACATTCTTTCCTTCAAATTTCTCCTTATAACTTCATATTTTTATATCTATATGTATTTTGAAAATCAGTTGGCTTATAAAGGAAATGAGAAAAAAGGCCTAGGAATGGCTTAGTTCATCATTTCTTAGTTCATTTAAGACCTTTAAAGGTAGAAGGGTTGGTTGGGAGAAGGTCCTCTGGGTCCTGGCTAAAATTTGGTCTGGCTGAATGACAGCAGCTGTAGCAGTAGCCACAAGGAGCCTGAGCTTGCACGCAAAGTTCATAGTGGAAGCTGAGTAAGATAGGCCCTTCAAAGAGATCACTGGAGGATTGTTAAGTGAATACTGACAAAGGAAGACAAGTACAGTTAGCATGCTAGAAGAAAGAATCACAGGTTTTTAAACTAACATCACTTTTGAACTTAGCTACGTTCACTCGTGTGAAAGCACAGAGCTGATGCAACTGGTGAAAGGCAGAGATGAAAAAAGGTCAGCACATATGATCAACTAGCTTGAGTGAGCTGAAACTGAGTGAGCACAGATTCATTCCACATATCTCACTGTGTGCTGCATCATTATATGCTTTATCACTATAAAGTTGTCCAGTATGTATAGCTTACCCAGCACCTTCTCTGACTGATCTCAGTGTTGGAGGCAGAAAAATTAATTTTGACCATAAAAATAATCTGTTAAGAAAAAAATAATTGAAGACATAATTCATTTTATTATTTAACAAAATAAAGGAGTGGTCTATGCTTATCCTGTATAGATAAACTTCAGTAGTTCTTCAGAAAGCTAACATTAATGTATTTACAAGTATGTGTTTCATTCTATATGATGATTATACAGGGAAAATGCTCTTCATTAGCCACACATAAAAGCCTTGTAAATATCTAAACAACAAACTGTTTTAAATAGAACGCTAAATAAAATTAATTAGTGTTTTGCATGGTGCAGTTTCATATTATATTTATTCATCTATTCCAAACATGCCTGAAATTATGAATCCTTTACTATTTACTATTGGTCACTGATTATTGGTGGTTTGGGTTTGGGTTTGGGTTCGTTTTGTTTTTGGTGGGGTTTTTTTTTGGTAAAAAGAAAATTATATTTAAAATATATATTAAAATGAGCTGAATTAAACAGGGAAAGTCATTGAGTGGAAAAAGATTAGGGTTGTATCTTAATGCATCTAATGAGATTTACACCATTATTTGTCTTACTTTATCAAGTTGGAGTTTTACTACTTCTCAGTTGAACCTCCTGGTAGAAAACGAGCTGTATCTGGTACAGTGGGAGACAGTGCAGTGTATTTTGCAAATCCATTGACAAGAAGTAATAAGAACAGCAAATGGTTCAGTAGAAAAGTTATGGGGTTTTAGGGGGGGAGGGCTTGGAGGGGGTAATTTTGAGTCTTTTTTTGTTTTAAAATCAATGTTTTGGCTAACAAATTCCTTTCACTTACAATTTTTATTTTAGTTTTTAATTCCTAAAAGCTTGTATTTCCTAATATGTCTGTGACATATGTTATATGAATAAATATTGACTAATATAGTCAAACTTGGCCCAAAGCTATTTTTCAGTTTTCTACTGTGCTTAAAAATGTTTCATTCTTATTACTGACTAACATGACAGTCCCAGCCCCAATGTTAAGAAATTATAATACAGTTGTTTGTTTGATTATTTCTTCTCAGTACATCAGCAGGTTCTGTGCAAGTATTTTAAGTACAGACATCCCATGCAAATTATCTTCCTAAAACAGGAGCAGCTTTTGTTGTACTGATATATAGAAGCTTTGTCTCTTATACTCAGGGATGGTTTTTTTCACGTCTTCTTAAGTCCTCTGTTCTCATTTTATCTGCTTCAAAATATTGCTTGCTATTGGAAGCAATAGTAATAGAAGCTAAAGTTTTCGGAGGTAGAATTGTCAGTGCAGGTTAGCCACTTTTTTCTTCTCTTGACTATATTAGCTGACAAATTATTGTATCAAATTGCTATTGATCTCTCTGTGTGATGCTTCATACCAAAAATGAGACTGGGAGAGGTAATATTCTGTAGTATGTCTTCTTTGTCTTGAATATATACCAACTAGAATCACAGAATCACAGAATGGTAGGGGTTGGAAGGGACCTCTGGAGATCATTTTGACCAACCCCCCTGCTTGAGCAGGCACATCTAGAGCATGGGGCACAGGAACGCGTCCAGGCAGATTTTGAATGTTTCCAGGGAAGGAGATTCCACAACCTCTATTGGCAGCCTGTTCCAGTGCTCTGGCACCCTCACAGAAAAGTAGTTTTCCCTCATATTCAGGTGGAATTTCCCTTGTTTCAACTTGCACCCATTGCCCCTCGTCCTGCCATTGGGCACCACTGAAAAGAGTTCAGTCCCATCCTCTTGACACCTGCCCTTTTCAGCAGAGCTGCTCACCAGCAGGTCAACCCCCAACCTATACTGCTGCATGGGGTTTCCTCCCCAGGTACAGGACCCGACACTTGCTTCTGTTGGATCTCACGAGATTCCCCTTGGCCCAGCTCTCCAGCCTGTCCAGGTCTCGCTGGATGGCAGCACAGCCTTCTGGTGTATCGGCCACTCCTTCCAGCTTGGTATCATCAGGGAACTTGCTGAAGTTACACTCTGTGCCTTCATCCAGGTCATTGATGAATATGTCAAACAGGACTGGACCCAGCACAGACCCCTGGGGAATCCCACTAGTGACAGGCCTCCAACCAGACTCTGCACCGTTGATCACAACCCTCTGAGTTCTGTTGTTGAGGCAGTTCTGAATCCACCTCACTGTCCACTCATCCAACCCACACTTCCTTAGCTTCTCTATAAGGATATTATGGGAGACAGTGTTGAATGCCTTGCTGAAGTCAAGATAAACAATATCCACTGGTCTCCCTTTGCCTACCCAGCAAGTCACACCATCACAGAAGGCTATCAGGTTGGTCAAGCATGATGTCCCCTTTGTGAATCCATGTTGACGACTTCTGATCAGCTTCTTTTCCTCTTCACGCCTGGAGATGACCTCCAGAATAAACTCTTCTGTCACCTTTCCAGGGACAGAGGCGAGTCCTGACTGGCCTAGTTTCCCGGGTCCTCTTTCTTGCCCTTTTTGAAGATTGGAGTGACATTGATTACTCTCCAGTCCTCGGGCACCTCTCCTGTCCTCCACAACCTTTCAAAGACGTCAGAGAGTGGCTTAGCAACAGCATCCGCCAGCTCCCTCAGCACTCGCAGTTGCATCCCTTTGGGGCCCATGGATTTGTGAGGATCCAGTTTTCCTAAATGATTTCTAACCCAATCCTCCTCAGCCAAGGGGACCTCTTCCTTTCTCCACATTTTCTCTCTCACCTCTGGGGGCTGGGATGCCTGAGGGCCAGCCTTAGCAGTAAAGACTGAGGCAAAGAAGGCATTCAGTAACTCTGCCTTCTCTGCATCCTGTGTTGTCAGGGCCCCTTCCTTTTTCATCAGTGGGCCCACAGTTTCCCCAGTCTTTCTTTTACTACTGATGTATTTGAAGAACAAAACAAAGACATTATTTGGATTGTTTTTCCTCTGCTCAATATCTCTCAGTTTTGGCGAAAGAAGGACAATGTATGCTTTTGCATGTATTCACATAGTTCAGGCATTTATTAGCCATTATTCAGCTTTCTTACTTCTGACTAATAGGGAAAATAGAGGTTATGAAATCACAAAATGCTATAAGAAAGAGAGTATTCATTCCTCTGGTACCTTTGTTTCAAACATCAAATTGGAAGACTCTCACCCCTCTCCATGAGTCAAAAAATCAAACAGATGTGGTGAGACTTTCATTCTTGCCCCTTCAACTTGCCTCTAATGGAAACCATAGCTTGTGCAAAATATAATTTAATTTTGCTTTTGTCCTGAAAATCAACCTTGCTACAATAATGGTTTCATCCAGGGAAAGGAGAGATATAAGAAAAATGGGTTTTATTACATACTACTTCTCTGTAATTCCTGAATGTAAGTAATCTTCCCCGGGGTCAAGTCAGCGGATGGAGGCTCCACAACAAGCAGAGAATCCCCACCCTCTTGCCACCAACCAGAAGGAAGGAACCTAAGAAATGGGGGGGAATGGAAACAGGTCCCTGCTTGGGGCGGCAGGCGAAACCCTGGTCTGGTACAGCCCTCTGATTACTACCCGCTACTAGTTGTGCAGATGGACAGTGATGAGGTTGTGGAGAGAAGCCCAAGAGCCATCAAAAGCAACTTCAGGGCACTGGGGTGACCGGTTGAAGGATCGGGAGCGCAGGTAGCATTTTCCTCAGTCCCATCAGTGGCAGGGAAGAACAATACTGAAAGGAACAGGGAGACTCATCTGATTAACACATGGCTCAGATGCTGGTGCCATCAGTAGAATATTGGATTTTTTGATCATGGGGAGGTTTACACAGCACCAGGCCTGCTGGCAGCAGATGGGGTTCACCTATATCAAAGGGGGAAAGGATTCTTGCAAATGAGTTGGCGGGGCTTATTGAGAGGGCTTTAAACTAGGTTCAAAGTGGGAGGGAGATGTAGCCAGGCCCACCAGAGAGTACCCTAGGGGTGGCGTGCCAGGGTTGGGGGTGAAAACAATAGCCCAGCTCAAATGCGTCTACACTACAGGAGGAGCTGGAAGCAGTTGTGCAGCAGGATAGCTGTGACTTAGTCACCATCACAGAGACATGGTGGGATGATTTATGACTAGAGTGCTGCAGTGGATGGCTGTAAGCTCTTCAGAAGGGATAGACAAGGAAGGCGAGGTGGTGGGGTGGCTCTATATGTTACGGAGTGCTTCGATTGCATAGAGCTTAGCAATTGTGATGATAAGGTCGAGTGTTTATGGGTAAGGAGGAAGGGGAAGGCCTACAAGACAGATACCCTGCTGGGGGTCTGTTACAGACCACCCAAGCAGGAGGAAGAGGTAGAGGAAGTGTTCTACAAACAGCTAGAGGAAGTATCAGAACTGCTTGTCCTTGTTCAGGTGGGGGATTTCAGTTTACTGGATGTCTGCTGGAAATACAACACAGCAGAGAGGAAACAGTCTAGGAGGCTCCTGGAGTGTGCAGAAGATAACTTCATGATGCAGCTGGTAAGTGAGCCTACCAGGGGAGGTGCCTCACTTCACCTGCTGTTCACAAACAGAGAAGGACTGGTGGAAGATGTCGTTGTTGCCTGCCTGACCAACCTGATCTCCTTCTATGACAAGGTGAATTGCCTAGTGGATGAGAAGAAGACTGTGGATGTTGTCTACCTGGACTCTAGCAAAGCCTTTGATACTGTCTCCCACTGTATCCTCCTAGAGAAGCCGGTAGTTCATGGCTTGTATGGGTGTACTCTTTGCTGGGTAAAAAACTGGCTGGATGGCTGAGCCCAGAGAGTTGTGGTGAACAGAGCTAAATCCAGTTGGCGGCTAGTCACAAGTGGTGTTCCCCAGGGCTCACTGTTGGGGCCAGTCTTGTTTAATATATTTATCAATGATCTGGATGAGGGGATCAAGTGCACCCTTAGTAAATTTGCAGATGACACCAAGTTGGGCAGGAATGTCGATCTGCTTGAGGGTAGGAATGCTCTGCAGAGGCATCTGGACAGACTGGATCGATGGGCCAAGGCCAATTGTATGAGGTTTAACAAGGCTAAGTGCCAAGTCCTGTACTTTGGTTGCAACAACCCCATGCAATGCTACAGGCTTGGGGAAGAGTGGCTGGAAAGCTGCGCAGTGGAGAAGGATCTGGGGGTGCTGGCTGACAGCCGGCTGAACATGATCCAGCAGTGTGCCCAGGTGGCCAAGGCGGCCAACAGCATCCTGGCTTGTATCAGGAATAGTGTAGCCAGCAGGAGTAGGGAAGTGATTGTGCCCCTCTACTCGGCACTGGTGAGGCCACATCTCAAATACCGTGTTCAGTTTTGAGCCTCTCAGTACAAGAAGGACATTGAGTTGCTGGAGCGTGTCCAGAGAAGTCCAATGAAGCTGGTGAAAGGGTCTAGAGCACAAGCCTTATGAGGAGAGGTTGAGGTAAGTGGGGTTGTTCAGTCTGGAGGGAAGGAGGCTGAGGGGAGACCTTATTGCTCTCTACAACTACCTGACAGGAGGTTGTAGTGAGGTGGGTGTTGGTCTCTTCTCCCAAGTCACTAGCAATAGAAGAAGAGGCAACAGCTTCAAGCTGTATCAGGGGAGGTTTAGATTGAATATTAGGAAGAATTTCTTTATTGAGAGAGTGGTCAGACATTGGAAGAGGTTGCCCAGAGAGGTGGTAGAGTCGCCATCCCTGGAGGTATTTAAAAGATGTGTGGATGTGGCACTTTTGGACATGGTTTAGGAGACATGCTGGTGTTGTGTTGATGGTTGGACTTGAGGATCTTAGAGGACTTTTCCAACCTTCATGATTCTATGATTCTATGATCTTCAGGAAAGAAAACCAGAACAAATTGGTTGTTCCTTTTTCTGAGACCAACAGAGCTGAAGCAATAGCCTAGTTAATTGGTACAATTTGATAGACTTTTTCATGCTTTCCATGATGATTAGTAGAAAGGATAAAGTGAGTTCTCTTTCTTCCCTACTCCAGACAGTGAGAGGATCACCTGCGTAACAGGAAGCGGAAGACAGATAGTTTCCTCTCAATAATTTACATGGAAAATTTATGCCCACTCATTATACCCCCTGAATTTTGATCAAGAATCCAACAGTTTGTCTCTTCTTCTTATGTATTCCTGAAAGGTATTATTGGTTCTTATCTCTACATATTTTTCATTATAGTTAATGTTCATTTTTCCTCTTTTAATTATCAACATGAATTACTAAATTAACTCTATAATTTCCTTTTGATGATGAATTGCCACATGTGTAGCTTCACCTTCCTCGTGAAAGAAATGGACTCCAGAAACAGTCTTGTTGATGATACTCTGTTTTGGTCCTCTGAAGGTGATTTGTTCAGATCCCTCTCGTGTTTGTATCCATGAAGTTTTAGATAGCAGGCTCATTCCTGAAGAGGAGGGTGAAGAGATATGTACCATTCTTCCACTTACAAGTTGTCTTCCAAACAGCTTGAAGTTACTAAACACAAATTTATTTTGATTCTTGAATATACTTAAACATATCATTACACTGAGATTAATGGAATCACCTACATATGTTAGCTAGATAGAAATCTAAGTGAGGAATCAACTAATTAAAAATACTTGCCTCGCTATGTCTCAACAACTGTACTTGTAGATAACTTCTCCTTAGAGGGATTAGAGGTATCATGATATCAGGAGAAAATCATGATAGAGAATGCTCTTGTGAGAATGAATCCAATGTGACTTTCTCAGTAAGGAAAAACCTAAGAAGGATGAAAAATATCTCAGTGTTGGGAACTGAAAGCATCAGGTATCTTGTAGCTCATAGAAGAGCATGTGTTTGAGATGGTTACGTACTCATGTTTCCTAAAACATTTTTTGTCTATATGAATAATAGAGTTTCTCTTTAGACAAAAATTTTTCACAACCACAGTCTCACCAAATATCACATCACATCCCCCTTGCCTCTTCAAACCATGCTCCATTACATGTTCTGGCAGATGTCATATCCAAAGTCAATGAGAAATTTAGTAAAATGATACCTCAGTTCCTAGTCCTTTAAATAGTTCTGTATAGCTGGACAGAGATTTAGGTACTATCTGATGTTTTAAATGACAGAACTGGTGACAGTAAGACTTATTTAATAAGTCTTTATAAATATAAAATAAATTATATATACAAAAGAAACACCACAAAATAAGAAGTAATGAATACACATGTAAACAATAAAAACTTTAAGCCACCACTCTCTAGGGAAAAAAAAATTAAATGTTCATTTGTGTAATAATTTATTGGTGGATTCAGAATTTGGTCCAATTTGGTTGTGTTCACAATTTAAAGCACAATTTTCAGGTGTAATACAGACAACATTGATTATTCTGATTACAGGCGCTTTGACGTTTTACAGTATTTCATGAATGGCAGCTCTGTGTTTTTTCCTTCCTATCTGTTTTTTTTAGGGATAAAATGGATTTCAAATGGTATAAAACAAGAAATAGCACAGGAAGGACATTGACCTGGGTTAACACGAACTGCATACAACCTGATAGTTCAAAATACAAGGTCACGTGTTTAGAAACTGATGGACTGTCAAACAGTTGCTGTAATCTCAGAAACAATCATAAAGGGATGACATGAGAAGAGTCATCACAGGGTGACATATATATCAGAAGGTAATGAAAAGGCAGATTTGGTCTTAGAATGTTTCAGGGAAAGTTTTCTCAAGAAACAGAGGAAGTATTACATTTGGTTCATAAGACCCTGTTCATGTTTCTTCTGGAATTTTACATGTTTTTTGAGTCACTTATATTCAGAAAGCTAAAAGGTGAATATAACTGAATGAAGACACTGAAGAGTGGACAGGAAAAGAGCATAGTTTGGTTATCCTAAGAAGAAGAATGGTCAGAAAGATAAACAGTTGAGAAAGGATCGTAAAATAAAGAAAAAATGGTGGTCTGGGAACAAACTGGCATGTACTAGTGGTAAATAAGTTTAGGCTAGACATTTCCAGTTGTTGGGATCATAAGGCTCTGACATGGGTTTTCAGTGGGAACAGGGGAGTCAAAATAAACCCTATATTGTTTTAAGATGGATCACGATTGTTTTACCGAAAGGAATGTATAGTGTAATTATTAATGAGAGCATTTGGATTCAATAAGCCAGGAGTTTTCTCCAAACCATAGCATTCTAGTCTGAAGTATGACCTAAATTTAGAGCAGCCTAGTCTTTTAAAACTGTCTTCTGATGTCATCTTTATTGCCAAACCTCCTCAATTGCTTCTGCAGCATTGGAGTAGGTTATTTCAACTGCAAATGAGATTCAGAATCCCTAAAAAATTGTCAGTACTTGAAATACTTATGAAGGACTTCACTGAATAAAAAATAGCACTGTTTCAGCATTAAAATGCAGAATCAAGTGACACTTCACACTTTATTCTGTTAATTTTAACAGAGTTACTCTGTTATTTTTAATGTGCAGAACAGAGAATTTTACATATTCTACAGAAACAAGTATAAGACATCTTAATCAGGTGTAGTAGTCTATGATAATCTATTCCTACTTTAGTTTTGTTAACATGATACATTGAAGTAATTTATGCTGTCATGGATTATCTACGTACACTCCTCAAGACAAAACTTATTGATATATCTATCATTCTTCTAAAATCTCATTGTGAATATGCTAAAACAACATTGCATTAGCAGGTTTGCTAAATAAAATAACATCAGCCCGAGAGTTTTCAGATTTCTCAGCTCTTAAAATATCTAATCAAGAGAACTGCACTCATGCATTTTGGCACTAGTTATAAATTATGCATAACACAGCATAACATTAAAGCATTAACATAATTTAACAATAAGAATCTATCAGTTCCTAAGTGAAAGAAATAAAGGTGTTGTATCTGAGTATCTTGACTTGATTCACGTAGTTTGTACATGTTTAAGATTTATAGTAATAAGAATGATTAAAGTTTTAGATCTTTGTTAATATGCCCTTACTGCTCTTCTTCAACTATGTAATAAATTGTTCACGTACAAGCCTTCATTTGTTGATTTTCTTTTTTTTTTTGTCAAACACACACTAAGTAATGTCCTTTTTCAACCTGCAAAACTGTACAGTTAGCTAAGACTAGCTGCTTTAACCAGAAAAAATATCTGTGGGTTACATCTAACTTCATTCTGATCACTTCCAAGGTATTAAAATACATGTAACTGCCATCATAATCAAAGACATGTCAACCAGTTTATCTAACATTTAGCAGAAGAAAATAGGTAATACTTTTCTTCATGTGTGAAGATTGTCACACTAATAGCATTCCTAGTGGTTTTGAAATCTCAGCTGAATGTTTTTCCACTTCAAGTGTCTAGTCAAGAATATGGAAAATGGTGTGATCTTGTGGTTTGGTTTTTTGGTCTTTTTTTTTTTCAGACTTGGAACCACAGATCTTCAATTGACATAAGGATTTCTAAATGTTGGTCTGATCTTTCATATTTTTTGGCTTTGTGGTATTGTCTTCCTTATTCATAAGTTACAAATACACCACTGGGGAAGACTTTTCTGTTACACATATAGACATACTAAATATGGGCAACATGCCTGTAACTGATCTCTCAGGGTGACATCACCTTACGGTGTCATGGTCTGAGACAAAGAGCCAGAGGAACTACTACACTAAAAAAAAAAAAACCCACAATTTTTTACCTTCTTTCCAAAGGTAATTAAACAGCCTTTCCTGAGAAATTCCTTGCTCCTCCTGTACAATTGCTCCTAATGACAGTGTTACGTGAGGATGGTGTTCTGCTTCATTGTATGAAACATGGCATATAATGATGACAAAAAGTTCAAACTATCATAAATATAGTTCATTTGACCATATCTGATTTACCTTTATTCTCATACCTGTCTGCAATTATTTTCATTTTATATGAAGGAGAAAACAAACAGAAAGCCTAACTTTCATAACAGCATTAGATCTCGACTTCCCTGACACAGTGTACAAAGACAAAAAATGTAAAAGGACATAAATTTCTGGCTGTGTTTTCTCTAAAGGTAAGAAACAAAGAAAAATCATAAACTACATAATCCAGCCCATATACTTACTGTTAGTAATTTTGATTTTCGTAACCACCAAAATTCATTTGGACACCAAGATAAGTTGTCCTCACTAAGACCACATATTTGAAGTCAACATCTTCTATGGCATTATAAAATAACCTTACACTGCCTTGTGTACTCTCAGACACCAAAATCCTCTCTGTCTCTCTATAAAAGTAGCTAAAGATTTTTCTGTGGGAATGTAAATAAATAGCACTATTATGTAGTGTAACGATAAAGATGCTCTTGCTGGAAGTGTTCTTTGGGAAGCTCAAGTCCTCAGTTTATGTCATTGTTCTAGAGTGCTTCAGTATTTTTTATTCAAGACTGATGAGATAAAACCCAGGAAAATGCCGTCATCAGCATGTAAGTGTCATGCTCCTTCTTATTATTGCTTTTCTGAGGTTCATGACTTTTGTATCCTCAGCTGCACTGAGGCTAGATTTTGCAGATGTGACTGCAAGCCTAAGCTCTAGCTCAGCAGATGGGTATGAATTTGTTTAGGCAGAAAAGGGCACTGAACACAAATCTGATTTGTTGGGCAAGTAGTGTAACTCTTGCTGTATTACAAAATGTAGACAGGAGTAACACCACAATAATTACAGGTTACTCTCATTTTAAAAGAAAAGAAAAACCTACTCATATTTATAAAAAGGATACATTCCAGCCTTAGACAAGTGTCTAAGCTCAAGGGAAAGGCAGAATTTAAAAAACGCTCTAATTTTGGACTTTTTGTGTCATCTGTTACATATGTCTTTTATGCTAAGAATGCTGTCTTCTTTGGATCAAATATGTAGGTGCCATTATAGTTGAAAGTGACAGATAAATGCCTCTACATGGGGATTTAGTCCAGCTTCTAATAGGTGTACAAGGCAGGGGAAATAAATCCTTGAAATATATTTATTGAAAAAACCCCAAGATCATTAACTCCTAGATAGCTCCAATTAGGTATGATGAATGCTACTTTCATTACACAGGGAATTCAGGTTCATAATTCTTGGTTTTTTTAAATTTCAGTTTTCAAAAGGCACCTAATATTGTGTTCCACACCGTCAAGCCTGAGACTGTTGTGGATTTCAGCATTAGGAAAAAAATGTGACCACAGAAAATCCTAAATTAAAAATGTGTAGCTCCATATTCAGAGGAGACTTAGGGGAGCGGAAATGATACCCAGACTCATGCCTTAAGTGTTGCAAATTTGAAGAGATATTAATTAAAAAAAAATCAGAAGGTACTCAATTCTCTGCACATAACAAAGATTACAAGTTCCAGAGAATGGAAGATGAGGACATGGCCATATGTTTAAGGAGTATATCATAACCCAGGGTGAAATGAACCATGGCTGTACAGCGGCATAATTTAATTTTGTAATTTCCAATCTTTTGAATACTTCACATGCAGCTCTAATACATAAATAAATATATGCAGATAGATTCCCTAGGCATACTAGGATGCCAAATTATTTTTTAAAACTTCCCACCCTATCTTTCTGTATTTATTATTAAAATTCTATTTATGATGTTTAATATTTTTTTTTAATAAAAAAAAGTTTTTGTCAATGAAGGAATGTGCCTCCAGAATAAGTTATGGACTACTGAAATACTGTAAATGAAGCTTTAAAATGGCAAAATGAATGGAGAATTAATACAAACAATTTCTATCCCTGAAGACAATTTTCTAGCTATTTCTTTCTGTCCACTTTACATAAAAGCTACACAAAATGGTATTAATATGCTATATTTCATTGTACTCTCACAGTGTCTTTTAACTTCTAACTTAATGTTCCATTACACATTTGAAACAGAAAACACACAAATACAATCAGGGAAATAAATTTCTTTAAATCTCCAGTATTTCTGAGCTATATGTGTTAGCCTTGGTAACTCTCTAGTGAACAAATATTTATCTAGCACTGAGTTATAATGAGTTATATATATGTTATGTCATATATATGTTATATATATGTAATGTCAGCTATCCTAATTTTGCAAAGATGGTTCTTAAAAACAGTTCTAAAAATGAGGTCTAACACCAGGTCATCTGCCTATTTCACTGTTTTTGTAAGACTTGCCTGCCCAAGTACAAAAGTTCTTCAATTTTCAGTTTGAGTAGTAACTCCACGAATATTAGAGAAACTCTTTTAATATGTAGTAGGTAAGCATGCTGCATTGGCAGTATATTAACAAAAAGTCCTAAAATAAAAGCAGAGCACTGAGACTTGTTCTGTGTCATCTAAAGGTAAGGTAACATTCAAAAAACACAGGATTTTTGAAAAAGAGGAACTGAGAAATTGAAATAGAATAAACCTTCTGTTACGATAATCTTCCTGAAGTCTTCCTTACACGCTGAAGTGAATTATGTGCCATAGATGAGTTTGAGGTAGAGGGAGAGTTGAGTACATGTATGTGTGTTTAGAACTCTTTCAAATGCAATTTGCATATATAGGACAGGTTGTCATTACTGAAATAAGGAACGCCCTCCTCCTACACATTCCCACTTTAAGTATTACCTATGAATATTTATGTAGCATTGTGTTTTACAGATTCGTATAGGAATATTGAAATTAATGTAGGGAGATAAAATACTAATTAGTTCTCTTTCATATTTAGACTTCTACATTAGACAACAGAGGTTTAAAAACCTTTTTTTTAAAACCATTGGAAATAAAGCTATATGTGCAGCAGACATGATTAAAATGAAGGCAGAGAAACATGGCAGAAGTGGAACCCAAACAGGCAGAGTTTTATGCTGGTAACTACAATTTTTTACTTTAAACCATGGGCAGCAGTTGCATTAAATGAAGTAATGACTGGGAATATGAAAAAGCATCCTCAGTTCTGCCTCAGAGAGATTCTATTCCTTTACCCCGAAAATTTATAATCGCTCATGTTTCTTTTGTTAATTCAATTTAATATTTTTATCTTGGTTTGTCTGAGAGTTTATCCATATTTGTCTGAAGTTCCAGCAGTGGAAAATTTCAGATTTCTAATATCAGAAGAGATAAGCCACTGTTTCTAGTGATATTGTAATTTACATACTTTAAAATTGCAGACATTAATCTCATCTGTAGTGTTTACTTCTAACAGCCTAAAGGTATAGCTTTAGTTTTGTGAAATGTTAATTGTAAAAGTGCTATTCATGACATCTTTTTAATTTCCTTTGACTTATCCTGTATCTTCAAATTTTTCTAACTTCTCACTGTGAAGTTGTTTTCAATGAGGAAGTGGCGTATACATACCCTTGGTCACATTGTATAATAATCCCACCTATATTAAATAGCCATAGATCCAATAAAACCAACCTACCAGAGCATGACAAACTTTCTGGGGTGTTATGACCCTATATTTATTAGCTTATAAGGCTGGAAAAAAGCATGGCAAGTTTTTGGGCACACCAATCATTTTTAATTCTTATATTCTTATACCTTCAAATTTACTAAAATAATCAACACTACCAATATTTTAACAGTGAATCTGGGAAGTGTCTAAGCACTCCAATATTCCTCGAACAACAAAAAAAGGGAAATTATTAATTAAAAATCAAAAAGGCTATATTTAGCATATATTTAGCAACCTTTTTGTTGTTGGCTTCTTTAATGACTCATGCTTTTCAGCTGTTCTCTGTGCTCATTTGTTATGATCATGTATCCACAGCACTCCAAAACCTGAAGCAATTATTTTCAGATTCAAAATAAATTAAAAAACTTGCCAGTTTTGATCATTCCATTTAAAGTAAATATTAAAAGATTTAGCATTGAAATTTAAAATCAATAACTATAAGCAGTAAGGAAGAAAACCCTCAGAAATTACAAAGCATTTCTCTGATTATGTTAAGTGGAACCAATAATACCCATATCTATTTCAATAAAAGAAAATGGGCAATCATGAACATGAAAAGCATACTTTTCCATCAGTTCAACAAGGTTCTTTTCCGCTATACAGAGTCTATGTCAGTCATAAAGTTTGTTTCCTGGAGAAAAACTTATATTTTACATCTTTTTGTGGAAATAAAGATAAAACACCTTTTCATCATTCAGTGTAAGTTATCTGTATTTTTTTTTTTCAGTCTTGGAAGGTTATTTTTTAGCTAACTGGTGTCTATATTTCTCTGTCTCCAGCTGTCATATTCTTAGGTACTGTTCAAGCTTCTGTACCTATGTCTTCCACATGCCAAATCTGTCTTGCACCTCTCCTGCAAAAGTTTTTTCTGTGCCAGACTCAGGATTTCATTTATTTACTTATTTATTTATTTAATCAGAGAATGATAACTGTGATGAACTGTTTTAAAGATGCAGTTGTGTAGATGTTTGTACTGATTCACCTGGCGTCAAAGTAACTCACTTAATTTGTTGCATATTCAATTGCCACTCTGTCGTTTTCTTGATTTTACTAGAGTACCTCGGTGTATATAACTTTAGATCTTTTAATCAAAAGTATACAACTTCCTTATAGGTAGTAACTTACAGAGTATCCTGTGTCACCTGAGTTACCCATTGCTGAGTAATTAATGCAGTAGTTGTAATAGCTTCCAATATAAATATGAGAAACTACAGGTCAGATAGTCTGATCTGAAGTGTGGAATACATGAGTAATATGAGCAACCTCATTCTCTGTCATAATTCAGCCATCTACCTTCAGTCCTTAAGGCTGGGAGAAAAGGAAAGACAGGTCCTCATGGCAGATCCTGCTCTGGTAACTGGAAATTTTCATCCTCCGGCCATTTCCAGAAAACATTAATTTTGAAAACAGCTTCAGGCTAAATGCAGATAACATTAGCTAAACATTTTCCTTTCAGGCAAGTATATAGTTACAACTCCTTGCTTTTATTTGTTTCAATATTAGGAAAGGAGAAGCTGTCTCAAGGGAGGCATTTGTTTCAGAAAAACAGTGAGTTAAATGCTATTCTCAGTTACATTGGTGTAAAGTAGGATTAAATGCTAGTTAAATTCAAAGGATTAGATCTAATTTTGCATCTCAACATTAGAGATAAGATTTTGGCCAAATATTCCCTAAAGCATTTCCTGCAAATTGTTAAATTTCTAAATTTTTCAGTCACTTGAAAACTAATTGATGAATTAAGTTGATTGAAATTGTTAGCAAATTGTTCAGAAGAAGAAGTGGTCTTAATCTATGATGTGCAATGTAAGAGAATGGATAGTCTACATAAAAATAAAGTATTTTGAAAATGTTCATGATTCCCTGACTTTGGTGGGTCAAAAATATTGTTGGAATAGTTTCTCGTCTACATTTACTCCTCTGTTCCCAAGTGAAACCATCTCAGAGAAAGAACAAAAGCAAAAATATGCATGTTTTCTAAATGAATTAACAATTTTAAAACTCTTTAGGAAGTTATTAAATATCCTCAGCTCTCTTTCTATGTTTAGTTAGTATTTTGTTTCTGCTTGGTTTTTGTTTTTGGTTGGGTTTTGGTATGGTTTGCTTTTGGGTTGTCTGGTTTTGGTTTTTGTTTTTATTTTTTTGGGTGGGGGGGAGTCTTTTTGGTTTTGGTTTGGCTTAATTTTTTCTTTAAAACATCTAGTTTCCATCCTGGGTCCAGTGTATTCTTCTTCTTTATTTTTCTAAATCTTTTCTTCCCTTGAACTTTTAAAATTTCAATTTAATTTTTTATAATAAGAATATCAGTACCTGTCACATCAGGTTAGTAATTATACATCAGGGAACCCTGAAAGATCACAAAACTTTTCAAATTATTGTGTATGCTGTACAAAAACTAATATTTTAAGAGGAATAGAATTAGGTATTTCTCCAAAATTTATTCACCATTTAAAAATTACATCAATGTTTTGTTATTCTTACTACATTATTAATACTCTTCTCTTTAAAAAAGAGAAAATAGAATGAAAGTGTTCATGGATAGTTTAAGTGTCTGAAGCACAGGAGTCTAATGTGCTATTTATGTTTTGAAAAAAGCTTTCAATTAGTAGCTGTTAGTGTTTCTTTAATAAAAGTTCTAGATATTGACAATATTCCCCCATAGACTTCACTATACATACTTTGAGCATAATTTCTAATTTCCAGCAATATGAGTGATATGTGAAACTGTCAATGGGATTTTTTTATTCTGGGTGTACCTTAAACAGACTTTACAGCATGACTTACAGGTTTCTCAGGTGTTAAACTAAGTCGAGCCACATAAGGCTTGTTCAAGAGACATTGACTATATAAGCCTTGCAAAGAGCTATAATATGCATTAATGGGGGCATTTTCAACTCACAACCCAGTGCCATTACTTTAAATCTCCAGTTAATGAGGGAAAGGCAGTTCTTTGTAAAATCGTTTTTGAATTGTACATATTGATGCAAAATCACTAAGATTTCCTATCACCTATTTTAAATCTGATACAAAAATAATTATGAATTTTGAGGGGAAAAAAATGCAGTGGTATGTAGTAATATCACTATACAAATACAGATACATTCATGCTTTCTCTTTCAGGCATTAGTCTGTGTATAGCAGGACATTTGCTTGGTGCAAGTTAGGCAGCCGAATGACCACCCCTGGAACACGTCTCTTTGCAATTTTCTATTAATCAGAGAAAACATACTTTATTGGTCATGCTATGCCACATGGATTCCTAATGTGGATGGCACAAGGTTTTTTTGCATTCAATAGGATAGATATGTAACAATATTGCAATACAACCATAAACCATAGCATCCCTGTAATCCCCAGTTTTGATTCCTGAAGAGCTTCTATGTTTTGTTTGCTAATGTTTATTTTCCTGCATGATCCTGGGTAACAGGTAGAATTCTGGGAGAGGTGGGGGAGATCGAAGTATGAACTTTGGGCTAAGTGCCATATGGTCATGGGTGATGGTAACAAGAAGTAGATGAGTAGTGAAGCTGTAGCAGAGTAGCAGGTGGCTGTATGAGACACAACTGATTGATATTGGCCAGCTGCATTCTGAAGTAAACTGAACTACTTAACCTGGGGGGGGAAAAATCAAAGACTCAAGTATGAGCCAGATAGAGGCATTTTGGGGGTCATGGGAAAGAGTAAATTCTTGGTGAAACAACACTGCATGAGAGCAGAATCCAGCTGGAGAAGTCTTTTTGGCAAGGTTTGAAATTTTGATGGATCCAAGCCTCATTATCCCATATTTGCCCATCAGTTTCACTGTGCATGGACTTTGCCAAGCTTTTCCAACAGATTTAATTCACGCATCATTGTATTTCTTCCTCATCAGTGTCCTTTAAAGTTCTGAACTTTCTGTAAAATGAAATAAAAAAAAGAACAAGCTATGGCATTTCTTTTATAAATTCCATTATATTAATAAGTTTTATATTGGCATACTTTTAAAAACTTTTATGCACTGAGGAGGAAATTCTATTGATCAATAAAAACCAATCAGTGTCTCTAGGCAGCTTTAAGTTGTAAGGGTTTCATTTTAAGAAATAAATCAAGACAGTCATTGAGTTTGCCCATATGATTTATTCAACAACTACTGTAAAAGATGAATGTAGCACACTGGCTTAAACTGGGTTGTCAAAATCCTCACATGTGTACATCAAATAATGGAATATGACTTAAAATGGTTTGAATTATAATTTGATTTATTAAAGAGTCTTGAAACCTAATTTTAGTTTTAATTTTAAATAAGCAAACAATACCTTTCAAAGAAATATACCCCTGCTTTGCCTAAGCTTGATTGATACACAGGTGAAGAAAAGGAAGGCTGATCTCACTTTTTCAAATATTTAGTAAATGTTAATAACAGATACATGTACTTCTAAATTATAGTTACAGTAATAATTAATTTCCATTCCACAAAATACTTGGGAAAATCCATTCAATGTTTATGAAACGTGCTTCAGCATGGACATATTTTTCAAAGCAGTGAGATTTTATAGTTATTCGTTTATCTTCACTCCCCTGCTAACATTCCACTGGGTCACTGAAGGATTACTGATATTCTTTAGGTTAAAAATAAAAGCTGTAATTACAAATATTATTCTTAAAATAAATAATTCAGTGGCAGATAGTAAATAATAAAGATCCCATTGAGTTGATCACACCAAGGTGCCTCATGCCATTTAAGATACTTTATTTTATCAGAGATATCCTTATGGGACTGGTAGATATTTCAGGAGATGAGATTTATACTGGAAGCTGGATGGCAGAGAGGGTATTCTAGAGCTCCTCATATGGCAATAGATGCTACTGTGAAGAAACTCAAACCTCAAATTTCACTGGATCATAATGGAAGCTTAGACATCTAGCAGTAGACACATTGATGCTTCTCTCAGAGCATAGTGCCCTCCCTGTCCCCAAATACCATTATGGTACAAATCTCCCATAGGTACTGAGTTACACCTCTGAGAATCATGATCTTGGGTATCCTAGGGCACATCATATCTCTCCAGATGCACGCAGAAATATAGATAATTAAATTGAGCCCCAGCCTCTAACTCTAACAGGAACCTGGGCACTTAGCTTACACACAGAAGTCAACGATTAGATATCCACATTACATAGATGAATACCACCCAAAAATACCAGAATCAGGACCTCGATCCATATCTCAGGCTAACCCCTTCAGTCATAGAAACAGCGATTAGATTTTACTCCTAGAACTCCCCTTTGCATTGTAGGTAATAAATAGCTATCACATGAGACTCAACTGGTAAGAATTACAGTAAAGGAGAGAAAAATGGTGTAAGATGTACAGCTTAAGATGTAAAATGTTTAAAGAGAAGGAAGATGAGTTTTTTTCTGAAGTTGCAGTTTAAATGTTTCAAAGACAAAGAGCATGTATAGCCAGCTTCTCACAGAGCATTGCCAAGAGATGCTGACTGTACAGCTGGGCTGATCCAGATTGACATCAGTAGTAGGAGAGTCCAATAGAAGCTTTCAAGAAACAAGATATTCTTGGCAATAAAACTAAAAATATGACTAGTTATACCAGTTCTGATATAAAATTGGCAGGCGTTCTTCACATTTTTTAAAGGCATTATCAGTTGAAAACAGTCCAAATGGTGATGAGCAAAAAGAGAGCACCTGCTTTTCATTGATAAACACATACTGATCAAGACACGAGTTCCTGGAGAAAGACACATGTGTGTGCTTCTGTAATAACTGCCTGTTTAAATGTCTGGGAAAAGAAAGTAAAGAACAATCAGAACAACATGACTACATTAAAAAGAGACTTTCATGCTGACTATATATTAAGAGGATAATTTGTCTTGCCATTTTTAATCATTATCGACAATAACTATTTCTACAAGGTTTTGTTCCTCAGCCCAGGTACCCTTCCTACTTTTCTATTCAGCAAGGCTTGATTTTTATCAAGTTATTATTGAAATAAAAATATTTTAATGATGGAAAAGAATAATGTTACTAGTCACATAAATTTAGTACTTAAACATTACAGTGACTATGTTCCTTTGTTGAGTACTTGTCCAGCGTATATTGCAAAAGTGGTTAGATTTTTTTTCTTACCAAATTTGTTAGCAATTGAATAAGTGAATCCTATTCAATGTACTATTGAAAACTGAGACAAATATTTACCAAAACATTTGAAAAGCAACTTAGGTAAAAATTACCCTTCACAGTTGAACTCATGCACACTGATTATTTCGTCCTCAAACTTAAGAGATGACGTATGGTGATTAAAACAAATATGAAAAAGTTGTACTAAACTATGCATTATGCCTTAAACTATGAGCTGAATTTTCATAAATAATCATAATTTTAAAATGAAAAGAAAAATAAAATTTAAAAGAGGCAAATACAAAATATATTCCATTCTAGGATAGAACAAAAAGATGGTTTTAGTACTTGTCATATTATCACCTTTCAATTAACTTGCCAAGAAAATGACAGAGGTTATTTCTGAAACTGCAAAATAAAAATTTGCACAATAAACTTTCCTGAAGACTTGTACCCAGTCTGAAAATGGATAAATCTCTTCCATGTGGTAACGCAGGGAAATGACAGTTCGTGCATAGATTTAACATTATATAAATACAGATAGAGCGGAATAGATTTTACCCCAAAATAGACTGGAAAAACAGCCTTTGAATGGGATCAAGCAAGCATGGGGAAGACAAGAATTCAAACAGCTCATTTTATTTACATAAAATCCTTAAGAACCCTTTCCTAGAAGAATGAATGCAAGTAAGAAGACTACGACGACTTGAACACAGTACTCTTATTTTACAGTTGTAGTATTTAGGTCTTTGGCTGATGAAATATTTCCTGTCTCATTATCATAATATAACATCAAACAAGCTCTGTAGTATTCTCTTACCATTTCTGGATTTATTAAATAGAATCATAGAATGGTTTGGGTTGGTGTCATGGTTTTAACTAGGATAGAGTTAATTTTCTTCACTGTAGCTGGTGTAGTGCTGTGCTTGGATCTTAGTATGAAAATAATGTTGATAACACACCGATGTTTTAGCTGTTGCTGGGTAGCGCTTGTACTAGTCAAGGACTTTTCCAGCTTCCCATGCTCTGCCGGGTGCACAAGAAGCCGGGAGGGGAGGGGGCACGGCTAAGAGAGAGGATTCAAACTGGCCAAAGGGATATTCCATATCATGTAACGTCATGCCCAGTATGTTAACTGGGAGGGGCTGGCTGGGGGGGGCAGGCAACAACTGTGGCTCGGGGAGAGGCAGCGTCGGTCAGTGGGTGGTGAGCACTTGTATCGTTTGTGGTTTTGGTTTGATTTTTTTCTTTTCCCTTTTCCTTTTTATTGTATTATCATTATTGTTATTTTTATCATAATTATTATTATTATTATTTTTATTTTATTTTAATTATTAAACTGTTCTTTTCTCAACCCACAAGTTTTTTTTTGTGCTTATGCTCTTCCGATTTTCTCCCCCATCCCACAGGGGTGGGGGGAGTGAGTGAGCGGCTGCGCAGTGTTTAGTTGCCGTATGGGGCTGAGCCACGACAGTTGGAAAGGGCCTTTAAAGATCATCTAGTTCCATCCCCCCTGCTATGGGCAAGGACAACTTTCACATGATCAGGTTGCTCAAAGCCTCACCCAACCTGCCCTTGAACACTTCCAAGGATGGAACATACACATCTTCTCTGGGCAACCTGGTCCAGTGTCTCACCAAGCTCATTGTAAAAAATGTCTTCATTGATTCTGATCTAAATCTCCTCCCTTTTAGTTTAAAACCATTATTCCTTGTCCTATCACTACAGGCCCTGGAAAAACATCCTTCCTTCTCATAAGCTCCGTTTAAGTATTCAAAGTCCACAATAGGGCTCCCCAGAGCCTTCTCTTCCCCATGCTGAACAACCCCAACTCTCTCAGCCTTTCTCCACAGTAGAAGTTCTCTGGCTCTCTGATAATTTTCATGGCCCTGCTTTGGACCCGGTTTCTTGTGCTGGGGACCCCAGAGCTAGACACAGTACTTCAGGTGGAGTCTCACAAGAGTGGAGTAAGGGGGGAGAATCACCTCCCTCAACCTGTCAAGGTCCCTCTGGATGGCAACCCTTCCCAGTGCACCAATTGGTTGGGTGTCATGTGTAAACTTGCTGAGGGTGCACTCAGTTCCACTGTCTATGTCATTAATAAAGATGAAGAGCACCAGTCCAAATACAGATTGCTGAGAGACACTGCTTGTTACTGATCTCCATCTGGATATTGAGCTGTTAACTGCAATACGTTGGATGCAGCCATCCAGCCAACTCCTTTCCGATTGAATAGTCCATCCATCAAATCCATATCGCTCCAATTTAGGGACAAGGAGGTTGCGTGGGACCATGTCAAAGACCTTGCAGAAGTCAAGACAGATGACATGAGTTGTTCTTCCCCTGCCCACCAAAGCAGTCACTCCATGGTAGAAGGCCACTGAATTAGTCAGGCATGATTTGCCCTTGGTGAAGCCATGTTGGCTCTCTCCAATCACCTCTTTGTCATCCATATGCCTTGTCATATGTTCCAGGAGGTTCTGTTCCGTGATCTTACTGGGCACTGAGGTCAGGTTGTTCCCAGGGTCAGTAGTTCCCAGGGTCTTCCTTTTTACCCTTTTTAAAAATGGGTGCAATGTTTCCCTTGTTCCAGTCACTGAGGACTTTACCTGACTGTCATGACTTTCCAAATATGATGGAAAGCAGCTTAGCAACTGCACCTGCCAGTTCCCTCATGACCCTGGACTTAAGGATCACAACAGCTTCATTGAGCCTATTTGAAGTGTCTTAAGAAAGGATGCATAAAGCCATCAAAGTATCTGTTTCTCTCTATAAAAGGGACTTAAATGACCATCTGAGCTTGTCTATGCTGTAGGCGTATAACTGTAAGCAGAAGTACTTTACCTCAAATAGTAAAGTTATTATCTATCTATTACAAATCAACCCTAAAAGTTATCTATATTTTTTTTTAAAAGGCCTTAACAGGTCTACTGTGGACGTCCAAAGTTTTGGAAAACCCTATGAAACTAAATCAATAATTAGTCCAGGTTTGTAGTTTCTACCTTCACTGTGATCAGAACCAGGACTATATATTGGTTAGAATGGTGTGAATATAACCACCACATAGAAAACTTCTGCTTCATATACTTTGCTTTCATTTATTCCCTAGAGCAAGAAGGCATACATGTATGAATATATAAGCCTGTCCAATGTAACTATAGATGTTCTCATTAACCATATAAATATTAATTTTACTTTTTTTAGTTTTATGGCCTCAAGTAACTTGTGGTAATGATTAATACAAGTTAATTAAACGGATATAGTATTTGGCAGAATGTTTAATATTTTTACTTTTCCTTTGAATTATGTCTCTGTGATCTTACATTATACTTAGTGAGTCAGAAGTCAAGATCTACCTAACTGTAGCTTACACCACCCATTAGTTGATATGCCTCCTTATGTTACTTTTTATTATTGAGCACTCCTGAGTAAATAAGATCAGTGCTTTCACAGTGAAGATTTCTTTTGCCCTAATCCTTTTCTTCAAAGAATACACATGAAAGAAATCAAAATTTTAATATGTTTGAACTGGGATGACTTAACTGAAATTCAGTACTTCAGCTGAAGACGTATTATAGCTTTATAGAAATTAATTATAGTTTTCTTCTTTTTTCCCTATATCAGTCTTCACTGGTGCTAATTCATTTTGACACATACTCATACTGTCAGTTCCAGTTCTCAAATGGATCACAGTGAAGGACCAGCAGTGTGTGTGGTTGACCCACATTGTCAGTATTAAATGTCTTCTTTTGTGTTATTCTCTCACTTTGTCTACACTCTTTCAATGTCCTACTAACTCTTCATTGGTCTTGAATGATGTAAATAAAAAAAAAATTATGTTGCCTGTGAATATATTCTACTTTTCCCTTACATTTACCTTTCCAAATATTAGAATATTCACTTCCTACATTAAATTATAAGCTAGTGATGAACAACTGTAGACCGAACTATGAAACAAGGAAGTAACTGTATCAGCTGTGTCTGCATAGTAATCATTGTATTACTTCTTTCCTTTGAAATTCATTACCTTCCTTACTCAGTTAAAAAAAATATATACTGACTGGATAACAAGTCTCCATGTCTTCAGTCTGTGCTTCTAACCCAGCACTTAAACATAGAGTTTATGATCTTTACTAGGCTTGGCTCCTGGAACAAAACGATAGCACCAGATTTCCTTAACTGAACATCAGGAGGGACTTTCTGAAAGTCTGAAGTGATTATATTAACTGTTCTCTTTTTCACAGTACTCTTGCTGACAAGCAGAAGACTCCAATGTGGAGGTTGTCAGATGCTTTTGATTGAATATGCTATTTGGGAGCCAAAACACTTCACAAACACATATTGCCTTTTTTCTTTTTCCCATCCTTTCCTACTATTCCTTTGCAAAATAGATTTTTCAAGACAGTTCCCTTCAAAATATATTTATAGACATGGAAAATTTTTGTGAAACAGAATTGTTTTCTCGCAGCCATTGCATTTAGTAGTTTAGAGAGGTACTGTTTTCTTTTTCTTTTTTTTTTTTACTTAAACCACATTTTTCTCTAATCATCATTTGCATTTTCCACAATACAGTTAGAGGCATTAATTGGCTTTTCCATTTATAAAGAGATTATTCCAAGGTTGTGGATGAGCAGAGCAAAGCACACTGGCACCACACCCATGCTGTCTTCCCCAGCAGTAATCCTTGCACATCTGAGACAAGAACTTCCTCCATTTTTAGTGTAATTTTTAAGTTATCCAGTATTTTTTATCAAACCTGTACATATATCTCTATGGAATTTTAAATTCTACTCTGATTATGAAAGGAAAGTCTTTTTTTTTTCTGTGAACATTGTCCTTATCTGTCATATGATAGAACATAATACAGAGTAAAAGTGAAAGTTTGCCCTTTAAAAGATGAGTTTTGTTGATTTTGTAGACATGACAAGAAATCTATCTTTTCTTCTGTGAGTTTAGAAAAAAGGTGGGCTGAGGAATGAACCAGCAATTTTAATACTCAAACATGAATGGGTGGAGAAGCAGCCTATTAAGAACTATTAAGTCCAGATCCTGAAAAGCTTGATAGCCCATGCTGTAAAGCTCGTCTTACCAGTTTATATTAACCTTAACATACTTATTAATTATATAACGTATAAGAAAGTTAAAACTGTCTGCAGTCATCAAATAGGAGAACATAATATGCTCTAATCTTATTTAATTTTACCCTCAGAATCAGAATAGCAGGCTACATTAAGATTTATTCTGTAAATTTTTATTGCACTATTTTCAGCAATCTCTTTGTTTGTTCATTCTTGACAAGTAAATTGAAAGTTTTTAGTATTAAATTATCATGGAAGCATGTATTTTTAAAATCAGATGAGTGGAATAAATTTACTTAGTTTAGACAGCTAGGGATAGACTCACATATTTTACTCTGCAGTGTGAGATCAATTACAAGAAAGATACAGAAGTTCTGATTTTTCCTTTTTGATATAGATCCCAATGATTTTGTTAGAGTCATAATTGATTTGAACTCATACAGTGAGAAAAAATACATTTAGGCTTTTTTATTTTCTTTTTTAAAAAAAGCAACTTTTAAGTCAAGATTGTTTGAGAGAGTTACACTGTCCTTTTGATACAAGAAACAACTACTTAAAGCAATGGAGATTCAGCTATGGTGCTTTTCAGAGAGACACTGGTGAAAGACAAGCAAAAATAGGACTGTCACTAGTACAGATTCCTGTAATTTTATCAAAAAATAGAAGTAAAAGAGGGGAAAAATGCAAGAAAAATCAAACCTCAAGTCCTAATTTTAACATTATAATGAAACACAATTGTGTTTCCGCTATTAAAAAAAGATGTTTAATGCTTAGCTATATTACTTCTATTGTGTTAATCTATGGTCCATTGCTTATCATGCTTTCCTTACTCCTTTGTGCTCTCTTCTTTTGTTCAAACACATTTTTGATACCATTTGCTTACTTTCTAAGTTCTCCAGTGCATCCCAGTGGTTTTTTTTTTAAAGTACTGGTTAAAATAATAAAAAGTACTATAAAAAATAGTATAAATATGGGGCTTAAAAATTACTGCTGCAGATGTTCAAACTATTTATAGTAAAATAATATGCAAATGATCAAGGAAAACTTGATTGGATAGATCAGTATCCCCATTGAAGATACTGATTTTGTAAGGAAATCAACTGAACATGCACTGAATTATATTTTCAGCCAATGATCTTTGCATAACTAAAATAAGATTGATATTGATTCACTTCACAGTGGTCTGAGAATACATTTCCTTTTCTTACCTGATGCCAAAGGTTAAGGAAGTCTGACTGAATTGCACCTTTGGAGGGCACTGGTTTCAGAACACAGAATGCCTATTTATGGACAGTATTAGAGAATTCAAAGACCTCCAAAATAATTGATACTGATTATGTGTATTTATTTTTGCTATATGACAGCTTTTAACCCCTCACAAACTTCTGAGACTGTTCTGCCACTTGTGTGACAGTTTTGAAGACTTCCCGCCTCACTCCTTTGAGCTTTTTGTGATGATACTGAAGGACTTGCTCAGCACAAAAGCAATCATTTAGGGAAAGGACTGGGATATCAATCATTTGACAACCCTGCAGAAGCCTATCCATGTATGGAAGAAAAAGCCTCAACTAACAGACAATCCCATCTCCCACCATTTCTCTAGGCTATTTTCTGTATTTGATTTTTGTATTTTCTTCACTCTTAAAATTTCTCCCCAGCAGCAAGCTGCCAATACCATGACTACCTTCTACTTCAGTGCTGCCAGGAATGCAGTCTTTTATAAACATTGTCTCATTGCAAAAAGAGGAAATATAGCTCTTTCTCAATCAATAAAAATCCAAAATCTCACTTTACTCATTCAGAAGGTAGAATTACTGTTAAGAAAATGTAGCTGAGAGTTCAGCAGTTGATGAAAAAGCAAAGTTGTCACTGCTAAGAAGAAAAGGATAAATAGAGTCAGTCAGTCCACCACAGCTTCAAGGAACTAGTTAGTAAAATTACAAAGTTGAAGTGCTGGATCTTTTCTTAAGTCAATGCCACATATTAGCAATTAATTTATAACAGAAGGCATAGTTAGAGTCAAATTTCAACCCAACCATGAAACTACACAGCAACTGAAACATGGGAAAACTGTATTTGAAAATCATTGACATAAATATGGTAGCTAAAGGAAGAGGGTAAACTATGAATTAAAAATAAAATAACTAAATGTTGATGGAAATATTCTACTGTCCCTCAAATTACATAAACCCTAGTTATTTTGGTGGCAGTATTTATTTTCTAATGAGGTGCACCTGTAATATATTGCTAGATCCAGATCAATGAGTTGGTATGCCAGATTCATTTCATGTGTATGTCAGGTTTACATTAAAGATAAATTGCTAAGCAAAGTTAAGTCAGGCTCAATGCCAGAGGCAGAAGGTTGTAAATGTAATGCAAGCCTTATAAAGGTTGGCAAAGGTAGCTTTTATAACTTCACTTGCCTTGTCAGAATCAAGATAAGAGAAAAATCTTTATGTATGATTTGGACTTCATTAAGTAGGGTCCTTCCTTGGTCCTTTCAAAAATTTGGAAGGACTCATCTGTTAATCCAGGCTGTGCAACTCTCATCAAAGCTATTTACCTTTTCTATCTTGACATTCAGCAACACAGTGAATGAAAATATTAACATACGGCTTTTAAAAAGCAACCAAAATCCACTGGAATTTTTTTTTTCCTCACATAAATTAAAGATTATATTCTCTTTAGGTGATATGGCTTCAACTGAAGTATTAATAAAAGTGCTGAGAGAATTGGCAGAGAACTTCATGCAAAGATCCTTCAACTTTTTCCAGCCCCCCAAATAGACCAAGTTTATTAATGTCCCAGGCAAATAGTGGGACCTGTTTCTTTCTTGAAGACAGCTTTGTCTGAAAATAAATACCTACATTAGTTATCTAGACTTATCTGGAAATTGAAATTTCACCTAAGAGATTTTATTTTTCTTAGGGCTCAAAAGGATATTTTTTAGAAAAGAACTCACTGTTTAAATGAATGCTTAACATAGTATTTTAACACAGAATCTCACTACATTTTGGAGACAGGGAGTGTATCGAGTGTTCAGGAAAGCTTTAGAAAAAAGAGTTTTCTCATGTTCAAGCTAGAATTTCTGTGTAGGTCTACATGTGGGGAGAGTTGGAGCATACCCAAATGGCAAACAACCTGTGGTAAATCCGAGGATTGGTCCATGTTTGACTGCTGGACTGTCTGATTCAGGAGTGGAACTGGAGCTTCAATTTCCTGCTTTGTGTGTTAACATCTTAACCAAGGGCTATTTTGAGGCAGTTTTTCAGGACCTCCAGAATGGCTTTACTATAAAAAGGACTATCAACATGTATCAGCTCATGACCTAGGGAAACCATCAATATGCTCACAGAAGTCTGCAGTATTGCCAAGCAAGTCTGCCTTCTCTCATGTAATAGGACAGCTCTTTAATGCCCCAAATATCTAACTTCAGATCAGCATTGTGTAACCCATGAAACTACATCAGACTTTAATGGGGACTTTGTCATTACATGTTCAATAGTCCATTGAATGAGTTTGGGAAATAGTATACTCAGCTATACCCTGTGGTATATTCAGCAATGGTGAGTGATTCCTTTTACCAGTTGTGTTGTCTCTCGGATACTAATCAGTTTCAGTGTTTCTCTGAAATCCTAGGAGTGTCTCTGTTGAAAGTGGGTATTTTCTTTTACAAAAAAACATTATTTCATGCACACGTTACCATCTGTGCAGCAGAATAGGTGCAACTGGAAGCTGTAGGAATCAAAATCTCTCCTATTTGTCATTAATGCACCAGGAACAGCTTTCATATGTTACCATGGATAAGAAATAAGCTACATAATGAAATGAGACTTAAGGTAACAAATGGTTAATTAAATGTATGTTAGTGAAGAATAAAATCAATTGGTGCGTATCCAATCCAGCCTCTGAAAAGAGTGTTTTGTGGCTGTATTTCCATTCTTTTGATGTCAAATTTGCGGTCCTTAACATAGTTCTAGGCAGTAGACACATTACAATTAAATAAAAGCTAGTAATTGATTGGTATTTCAATATATTCTCTGATTGCAGGGTTGATTCTCAAAAGCCAGTAATTGGAAATCAAAATACTGACAGGGTCACAAAAATAGCTATCAGGTATAACTAACTTTCACATTGGCTGCTGGGTGAGGAAGCGAATAATAGAAACATTGGAAAAAGTTCCAGAGGATTTAAAGATATTATTGAAACAATAGCATGAACAAACATAATTTAATTAGAGACATTCAGCACAGGTTTAAGAGGGGAAACTTGTGCTCAAGCTAATTAAAAGGTCTTTAAAGGTGGTGTTGTCATGAAGTTCTGAGTGACTTTGGGTGATTGTAACAGGATATGGACCCGTTCACCTCTGGGTCATTATTTTGAACTTAGCCAAGGCCAATGGCAACCAAAATTTGTCAGTATCCTATGGCTTAGTGACCTGTGTGAAATAAGCTGAAGGTCTCCTTTGGATGCTTATTGGACGCTAGCCCACATCAAAAAGGCACCCTCACAATTGATGCTGCTGTTGTCGATCTTAACAGCGATGAAGGGGCTGCATGGGCACACAGGCTGCACTCCCCTCTGAACTGTGAAGGTGATCTTTCTAGGTCAAGACTGAAATATGCGGGGAAGCTGAAGTCGAAATACTTCTAGCAACAGTGTCTTTGATGTACCTGTACAGATATGTGAAAAATCTTGCTCAAGCACTATATAAAAATAAGGAATTAAAAAAAAGAAAAAGAAAGAAAAAGGCACAGTGCTGAAAGCTTGTGATTTGTTTGTTTTAGTCTATATGAATAATTTCCAAAAAGGATTTCACAGAGGATATAAGAATACTACAGGTTTAACAAGAATACTCTAGAATATAAAGCTCATCTAAATCTGGAGATGAATGCATGTCTTAGGGAAGTTTATCATTAAGGCATAAAAGATATAGATTATTTCATTCAAATATACACAGCTGAAGTGTCAGTGAAACATAATCTGTGCATGTGGTCATTTCGCTCCTCCTCCCTCCAGACTCCCAGTGCCACACTTCCCGGGCTCTAACCACAAATTCTGCTACTACTAAGGAGGACGCCTCCTCCTTATTTCCACCCCAGGAACTATCCCAAAAAGAAATGTTTTGAATCCCAAATGACTGCAGGTACCTTCTGAGGCAGGCATCAACTCATGCATACCACTCGCCTGGTAGTGAACATTATCTGTCAATATATCTGTCAATACTGCAATGGCAAGCACTCAATTCAATGATCCATATATGATAATTGCAGAAGTAGAAACATATTGTACATCCAGCAGAAGATTTCAGAAAGCAAATGCTGACAGTATGTCAAATGAGATGGATAAAAAACCAGTAATATAAAAGTAACAACAGAAAGCACTGAAAAACAAACCTACTGAAAGGAAGTCTTGCTCTAGTTCTTTTCAGTGTATGCGTTTTTCAGCTGGAAGGCTGCAGGTTTAAAAAACCGTTAGGCTAAATCACCTTGTTTAAAATAGCTTTTAGATAAAGATACAAATCTTTCCTATCTTACATGCAGCTTTCAAACACGAACAATTTTCTTTAAAAAAAATAAAATTTTCCCTCTCAAATTAAAATCTGTCATTAGAAAAATGAGGATAAAGGACAATTCCAGTTTCAAATATCTCCTAATAAGTATGGTGTACAGCAAGAAATTGGGCTGCACCAGTACAACGCAAAGATCCGGCATGGGATTTAATTGCTAAATTCCACCTAAATATACAACAGCTCTTACAAAAAGTGTCAAAATAGAAGTGAATTAGTTTCTCTTGGTTCTCTGTTGTTTATGCCTGCTACTATGCTGCCATCACTTTCTAATACAAAGTTTTTTAGCCTTTAAGGTCTTAGTTAAGAAATTGTTTTATTATTAGGACCCCACTTCAACTGCCTCTTTTATTTGAATTCACTTCCACTGACCCAATCATACACTAAATGGTGACAGGGTTGGGTTTAGAAGCATCTGAATGCATTAAATCTCATATGCGAGAGAAGATGCAAAATACAAACAGTGAAAAAAGGGAAACTTTGGGCTGAGGGCTGTATTTAATTCTACATGGGTGAAAGACCACAACAGGATAAAACACTTGTATTGTTTAGGGGTTAAAAGCAGAGGAAACATAGTTTAACAAGGAAATGAAAAGTAAACAATGGATAGAAACAGAAATATTTTACTATAATGATAACCACACAGAATAATTTACCACCAGGGTCAAAAAGGCAAAAGGTATGAATCAGATAAGAGAACAAGCCATTTTCTGAAGAAGGAAAATGGAGGTAAAGCAACTTTTAACCCTGCTTTTCTGCTCATCTTCTCCACTGTAACAACTCCTCCTTTTCTATATAGTGCTACTCAATGGATCACTGATCATATCTTGCCAAAATAAGCATCATGGAAATAGGAAAGCTGAATTTCTTTTTCATAAAGTACTTTGAAAATGTATCATATGCAATAGAGATAATTATAAAGTTTTATTATAAATAAACAGAACAGTGGGATTTTTTAAAATATATTTCCTCCGTTCTTGTTCAGGATAAAAAGATAAAAATTTGATTTACTCTTAAAAGAAAAGAGTCCAAAATATCCACTCTAATAAATGCTTTTTTTAAAAAAATAATTGACTCCTTTTTGTTTTATTAATGCATACAGGTGTAACAAATGGAAATATCAATACTAATTTTTACCTTTTAAACCCCTCATTACAACCTTTCAAAGCAAATGTGTGTTCAGATTATCACAATTTCAAGAATCTTAAACAATTACTTTAATCAAAATTCCAATTCTTGATAGAGGAAGTTTTCAGTTATTTTGCCCAACTCAATATGATGTTTTGACTAAATGCTTTTTCTTTGCCTTCAGAAGGAGAACAAGCAGCAGGAATCTCCCTATCTTCCTCTTTTGTTGCTTTGGGTCAGTTCGGGTTTACACCTGGATGGTTCACGTTCCTCAGTTCATTTACATAGCTACACCCATGCCATCCATACTTCTCTCTAGATGCATAAAAGGGGAAATGTTCAAGTGCTCCCAGAAGTACCTTGTAATAATACATATTTATGCATAATAATATGTTACTAATACATGCATTAGCAGCATATTCTATTTTAGAACATGATAGAAAAATATTTATTAATCCTTAAATCCAATTTTTTAATTTTGGCAAGTTAGGGGTGAAGGGGGATGTGTCATACTTCTTTATTGCTTTGTCATGGTGAATAAGACATCTTTTAGTGTGTTTTGTCATTCATAAATAATTTGCATGTAGAGTAAGTTAGTCTATGTTAATCTCTCTTCTTTCTACCTGTCCATCCATCTGTACCAACACACACCTACATCAATACAAATAAGTAGACAGATACGTGGATAGATACGATGAATAAAATATTTTTTTAACTATTTCAAGGGATCACAGCACATAAATTCTACTGCAGCAGTTATTCACAGGAGTACTCTCATCAGCAAAATTTTAAGCAATGATCTCTGGAGAGCTGGTTGGCTATAGTTGCCATTTTGCGTTGCTCTAAGGCGTTCTTAATTAAGAAGAGATACATATACATGAAATTATTTCTTAATTATACTTTCTTTGTATAAAATCTCACTGGTCCCACAGACAACTGTTGGATAAGAGCAGAATGAGAGGCATTTATTTGGTGCTAAAATATGATCCACAAGATGTTAAAAAATCTTTGCCACTTGTAATTTCATTCTTTCCGCCACGCCGACGTTTTTATACCTTTAGTATGGAACTCTGTTAATCAAAAGGGTTTTTACAACTTTTTGCACATCTTGCCATAATATCTTGTGCTTCAGTCACCTTGCAATCCAATTGCACCTGTTTTATGTACTGTCCTTTTTCATGATCTGTTGGTGAAAGAAGCGATTCTAAACATTTATGACATATTAAGTCGATGCAGAAACTCAGCCTCCTAGTTCTCAAATGCATTAGAAAAATATTTATTTTGTGGCATTTAATCAACTTCTTGGAAACTTCCAAGCAATGAGATACAATGGGGTATCATGGCAGAAAGCTGCAGGATCTATAATAGGGAGCAACCTTGTTTGACAGAGAAACTGATTCTTTGACCTAATGGGTCTTTTCCATCTCTAACCTCTATGAATCTATGATACTCAAACACACTGCAGCCAAACCATTTCAGCGTGGTATTAATTGCTCTTTCACTCTCCCTCTGTGTTTGCATGTATGTGTGTACGTGTGCTGTTTTCTATAACAGTGAAACATCCCTAACAGTGAAACATCCCTAACAGTGAAACATCCCTTGTTTCAATGGTTTTACCCAAAATTATATAACGCTTAATATTCTGCTATTCTGTTCTCCCATAAATTATTGTGTTCAGTATTGCACATCTTAATCATCTTGATACTTCAATTTTTGACATATTTTTCCTTTATCCTACCCCTGAATCATACTTGCTTATGTGTGTTATATATGTGCACCTACAAGTGAGGAAACATAAAAAGCAAAAGCCTCAAAAAATAACAATTGTTGTATTTTGAAATGTTACAGCAGCCTTGAACAGTGTAATGATTCAGCCAGTGCTGGCAATGGCACATAAACATGAATGTTAAATATCCCTCCGTCCTTAAAACTGACATGGTGGTAAAGAAAATAATTTCCTTTTCTAAAATTTATTTATTTATTTATATTTGGTTACATGGTTAATGGAATGTCTGCTTAAAGACAAAGAATGCTTCACTAGTGCTTACTTTTTTCTTCATTTATCTTACATACTATCAACAAGAATCAGCTTTCCCTCTGCAAAAATCCCTAACTGCTTATCACCCAGATGACACACAAGAAAAAGCTCCACATTTGTGAGCAAACTCTTATCTATGGCATGCAGAAACACATGAAATATCAAAATAGAAATGCATCAACACTAATGTCGCAAGGAGAAGGGAAACAGGACCTGCCAGTTTGATTAAGAGATCACCTGACAGAACTCCTTCCTGTGCATGGAGAACAAATATATAACTCTGGCAACCAGGCGGAGTTGCTGTTTTCTCAAGTCACAGTTATTAATTGCTTTGTAATCTTTGTTGTACCTCACTCTAGTTACCCTATAGCACATAAGACTGAAGGCCAGACTTCTTTGTTTATATTTGCTCCACATCAAGTGGACCTGTTTCTTCTTAGACAGAAGATTAGCTTTCTACAGCTGTTTATGCCTCTCCTGTAATGAGCCTTTTCATTAGTATATTATATGAGTGGTGTTAGGTAACGGACTTTCCAGAACTAGGAAGATAATTTTTTACATCTTTCTTCTTGTTTTGTGAAATAACCTGGTGTATGCAAATGATAGATTTCTCCTGTCACGGCAACTGCTAGACAGACACTGTACATGTACTTAAAAATAATGCAATATCACTATATTTAAGCTGTTATTCTCGAATCTCATATTTAATACACCTTTCCAGGCACTCCATTCTGAATGTTGATCAACAGCATCACAAATGGGTAAGTACCAGTGAAACAACACCATCGGAAACTGAGTCTAGTCCAGTGCCACTAGGACTTAGATGAAACAGTCCAAGTGTCTTTGTACCCAGCTGTTACATTCTACTGAATGTTCTATCCATCCCACCATTTACTTTAGTTCAAGATAGCCCTTGATTCCAATAAAAGAGTTTCCCAAAAACCTAACAAACTATTTTATTCTCACTGTGATTTTTAAATTTTATTTCCCACTCCACCTGCCAAAATCATGGCAGTAAAGAATAGAGAGGATCAAAAGACACTGGCAGCCAAGGGATTCACATGTGAGACCAACACTTGTTACTAACTGCCCATGTTATCAGGATCTTGGATAATTTAAGTTTGGAACAGACCATACATGATTTAATTGTCCGCCTCAGCAGTCATCAAGCCTAATGCTTTTCTAATGCGTAGCCTGTAGAAGGGATACAAAACCAGATTTTTACTCTCCCCATTCAAAAATATAAGCAGATTGAAGTCAGACCCTATGAAATTTGGGTACCCCACACTGAGTACCCTAACAGTGCTTTTCCTGCTCTCTGCTTAATAAAGCTCTGCAGTAATCATGTAAAGAAATGTCCTTAAGAACATGCAGACAATTATTGTAAGTATAACTAAAAGCATTACAATGCTATTCTTAAAAGATTCTGGGTAATCTAGTGTTGAAATTGTACTGCACAGAATATCTTTTTTTTGATATATAATTTCATGCAATACTATGTTTCTCTCCTTTGACTTTCACTGCCCCATCAGATGCCTTCCTCACCCATGATTTCTGAAATCTGTCTGGCAGCATATAATGGCTCGGGGAAAATGTATGTTGCTTTTTGTGTCCTTTTGGGCTATTAATCTTTAGTAACCTTGTATTCAGAGTTAGTTCATTAAATATGTATGCCTTTTGGTAATCTGATGCCTAATATATATTAAAACATTGTGCAATAACAGCAATTACATTCTACCTAATGGGTTTTGTAATAGCAGTAGCATGTTAGAGAAGCCTGTGAAGTCTGATATTCTAAAAATATCAGTAAAACAGATTCTGCTAAATGATAACTCAGTGTTAAACACATGGAGAAAGGTATTAGTTTGTAACATAATAGCATAAACTGTTTAGGGAACTGGATTATTAAGATTATTTCAATCTGATGAAGAACAAAAAGATGAGGGGAAAAAGCATATCACAAAAACTGCAAAATGTTAGGGCGCTATAATGTAATGTTTAGTTCACATGTCCTCACTGCTCTAAACCTAGCCTACTTCAAACTTGCTAAAGGTTCCCCCTTCTCCATTGAAAATATCCTTTTGAGAGTTAGATAATCAAGGACTAGCAGAATATTCTTGGTGGAGATCTCAACAGATCTTCCACTTTCTGCAGATAAGCTACACCATGAATATTTACCAAAACCATCTGAATAACAGGAACACAAATATTTCAAGTGCCTTTAATCTGTTTGTCTTATGCTTGTAAGCCTGCAAAAACAAGGGCAATACTATGTTGCTAACTAAAAGAATATAAAACCAAAACCAACTATAGACCTTTACTTATGGAACTTTTATCCTTTGTACTTGAATGAACTTTTATAGAATATGATGAGCTGTCTGCAAAGATTTGACATGATTTAGAAATGATTTAGAAAATTTATCTGAATTATAGCTGGCAGTGGGAAGTTGTGTTGTTTTGGTGCATGAAGAAGCTTTATTCTGACTGTAGCCTAACTGAAGAATATTTATTAAAAGGGGGGTGATGAGAAGATTCTTTTTTCAGTTACAAAAGTTTTAAATATAGTTACTTGAGACATTCAGAAATATCACTGCATAGAGCAAGGTCTATGAAATTTGAGGAGTGCTGACTCCAGAATTTCTGACTCATTACAGGTGGTGAGGGATCACTCTGACTGAGATTCCAAAAGATATTCTGGCATGTAATATCTTACATTTATGTGCTGCAAGAAAATCTTTAAGGTTCTTGCTAGGCTATGTTAGTAAAAAGCTGGCCTCCGCATACACAAAGAAGCACAGAGAAAGGAGAGCATGTGGGGAGCCAAAATACTACCCTGCCCTGGCTAATCCAACACCTACCACAGGAGAGTCATCAGCCCATTAAAGGCTCCCCCTTGCACACTGGAGAGCCACCAGCCAATCAGAGGCTCTTCCACACACATGAAGGAGTAGAGAGGCATGACAGCAGATGAGGGAACCCAATAATCCATCTTGAGCCACAAGTCCCTAGCAGTCTCAAGGGATCCTCCAGCCCCATGGGCTGGGGCACCATGAGTCATCTGCAGCAGCTCTCTGGAGCATCTTTTGGATGAAAGGATGTTACTGCCTATATAAGTATGAGACACATTGTGGGATACGTTGGAAAAATATTTTGGGATTGTGCAACACTGATTTGGGGGAGTTTAGCAGATGAACCAAACATGAGAGAAGGGAAGTATCAAGGTGGTTTGGGAGGAAGAGATATACAGAGATATAAGGGGATAAAAGGGCAGAATGCAAGGAGACAGGTGGCTGGTGAATGTACTTGTCTGGTCATGTCCTGTACTTGATCAGTGCAGTTTGTCCTGCTTTCTTATTAAATACCACTCAGAACTATTTTCCTGGGTGAAGTCACTTTACTCTCTCTGTTTGGCGGTCTATAGCAGCAACCAGAGTGGTCTGAAGCCTTGGCAGCTCATATGTCCAGCTGCCAGCAACTGGGGAGGCAAGGATCCAGGTGTCAGCTACTGGGTAGACTGGGTGTTTAAGGCCAGCGACTGGGGGTTCTGCACAGTATATACATTTATATTTCTATTAACACACCTTCACACTGATCAGGCAGAGAGAGGCCATTTGTGCTGTGTGTTTCTGCCTGTGTTGATCTGCACAGCTGACTACATATATAGTTTATGTGCACCCTATAAGTCTGTTTGTGATGTACCTATTAAGTATACCTTCTCAGCCACACTACGGGTTGGATACAGGGGCATGGAGCTGCTGCAGCCTTGCCTCTGAGGTTGTTGGATTCAGCAACTCCCTAATAGACCCAAGCCCTCAAACGTTTTCAGATTTGAGTTTAGTTTTCTTAGAAGAATATGTAATTTATGGGAAGGGCATGTTCTCTCCAGTTTGCAAATGGTCATCAGCTCTTCATCCCAACAAGTTTCTGTTAAATTATTTGATTGAACAAACTATGAATCCTGATGAATTTATTTTATATTATTTGGAAATTTCAATATAATATTTTTACAAAAGATGTAAATGTTTATATCACCATTTACTAAAAGCTGTTCTTGTTTGCCAAGACCCAATGAAGTTAGAGAAGGTACAAAGAAAGGCAACTTAAACAAGGGAATAGAACAGCTACTTTTTAAGGAGAATTTGAAAAGGTTAGGACTTTAATTTGAAAAGGAGAAGGCTAAGAAGGTATATTAGTAGCATTCAGAAAAAACAGAAAGGTAGTTGACAAGATTAATGCAGAACTGTTATTTGCCAAATCCCACAGTGCTGGACGTAGGGGGCTCTCATTGAAGCTAGTACAAGATCAACAGGTAAAAATTATTACTTACAACATTAGACAATACAATTCTGGAGTTTATTGCTATAGTAGTTTGTGGATGAAGACTGTATTAGCAGGTTCTAAAGTGGATTGGAAGAGTTCATAGACACCTAGGTCCATAGACATATATTAAAGTGAATGCATAGGAATGTACCTTGTAACATCCCTAATTTAATGACTGTGGATAACAGGGTTTACAAGGGAAATGGACTGCAGTATCCAGGCTTGTATGCTGTGTTGAAATGGCGTATTTCACTGACCTTACTGGAAGAAGGAGTAAGTGGATGGTTGCTTGAACTCTAAGAACATTTCTTATATTCTTTTTTTTTGTGTGCTTCCATCAGGTTCAAGAGTCCATTTTCTTAAGTGTTACACAGATGTATCCCATAAATTTGTGATTGAAGGTCATCAATCTGCAGTTTTCCGCATGAAGATGTACTTTCACACACAGCCTATCTAATTTCCACTGTCACACCAGTGTAGCAAAAACAATAAAAGGTTTTTGGCTTGAGACTATTAAAAGTTACAGAAAGATAAATTGATAATTAAAGAAATAAGTTCCAAAAAGGAAATATAGTGACAGCTAATCAACTTAGCATTAGCAGCATGAATAAAATATCAGAACAGGAAATATTGCTTAGAACCACAACCTTAAAATATAACATTAAAAGCATTTTAGGCATTTTTTAGGAAGTAGCCAGGCACAGTCAATAGGCATTGTATTTTTAGGAGATTCTTTAGAGCCAGTCAATAGAATTTTCTGGTTTGGCCTCACTATTTAAAGAAAGCTCTTCTGTTAGGTCAAACGGTTTGAGAGAATGATGCTTTCTCACAGTATGCAATAAAACACTTTACGTTTCACCATTTCTACTGCAGAGTACATCCCCTTCAGAAAAGTAAGAATTTATATTAAATGTAATATTGTTAAGAGATAAATTAGAAAGATTGCTCTTCTTTGACCTTGGACAAAATCATGACTTTGTATAGACAGAAACACCTCTGTCAACTTATAAAACTTATTAATTGGCAAAGATGTTATTAAGAACTTACGGGGAAAAAACATCTTTTCCTTCATAATTTGGTTTTGCTCATCCCAGAATTCATTGCCTTTCTAGCTGAAAAGAGGATTGAGTAAAATGTTCAGCTAACTTGTAATAGGTAAGCTGTTTTCAGTCCAGGTATGAAGAAAAATAATAAATATGTCTGCTATCCACCCATAAAAATAATACTAAAAAAAAGAGAAGTTGTGATATTATATACCTGATGATTCAGTGCCTATGACTCCTCTTTTGACTGAAGATCACCCTCATGTTACCCATTTCTCTACAGAGGAAGCAACTGACAACCAATGAGATAATTTTAAAATAAGTGCATCATTAGCATCTCTAAACGTTATAAATTTAGAAAACAGTTGTGTGCTGTGAAGCATTGGTATGCAAGGCACAATTGTCTTAGCTTTTAGCATGGGCAAACCTTTAAGTAGCTGCAGTATAGTTTCTAATACTAATGATGGAATATTTAAAGCAAAACCTTTGGAAGAGTCTCCTGATATGGAATGCCTCTTCTTGGGTGTAAGGCAAGATTTGAAACTGTAAGGGATACTTCTAATCAGTGCTGATTGTCAATTGTTCCCAATATTCAGAGACTCTAAAAAATTAAGCACATAGATCATTTAAGTTGAATACTCTAGAAATTCTTTCCCAACCTGAGAGGAGTCTGGAAAACTTGGGCATCAACTGCCTGCTGTGTGGGTAGAATCTAAATTAAATATTCAAATCTATTATCTGGGTCTGCAGGTGCAAATTGGTGTGTAAAATCAGTAACTGTCCCAAAAATCACTCTCAGAAAAATAGATGCCCAGTTCAAATAATGAGAACTAATAACTCTGTTACATCTGTAACTTCTGTGATTCCATGATTGCTGCAAAGATGTTTTGAATGCATCTATTTCTATGCAAATTCAGTGTGAATATGTCTGTTTATATGCAAATAAAACAGAATATGAAAATGGAATTTTTAAAAAGATGATTCACTTCTGAAACATAATCACTAAAATACACTGTAATATCTTTGTTCTTTTGATGTAATTGCTATAATTTCTTTGAAAATTTCCATCCATCCTCTATTGGGTGTTGGGTATATCTTAGATAATAAATTCTGTTAACATAATGTTAAGGATAATATCAGAACCTTGCAAGCAAAATTCTTAGCAAAAACATCAGAAGTTGTAAAAAATATAGGGATAGGAACTTCAGAGTTAAAGGCAAAGTTAAAATTTCAAAGCTAGAAAATGTATCATTAAGATTCCCAAATCACCTTAACCCTCTCTCCTTAGATATCCCACTCATATGCCTCTCTCTTCCTGTCTTCAAGTCATGTTATTCTTGAGTCTAGGTTTCCTGAAAGAACCTTAAAAAGACTAAAACTCATGCATTAAGTTTTCACTTTTATAGATTAGTATTAAGCACATGTCCCACAAACTATAGTCGTGGGATGGTTTGCGTGCCTAAAAACTGGGTCTGCATTCTCTGAATTGGGCCAGCATTTGACATTGCACACAACACATTATTCTTAAAGAGCACTGGAAACCCAGGTGCTCATCAGGACCAGGTGGTGAAGTCCAATTTATCTTCAGGCTAACATACCTTTAAATGAAATGCAGCAATGTGACTATGTTAACCCCATGTTTAAGTACTTAGTTGGACTGGAGGGCAGTTCCTGTTTAGAGGAATTTTTTATCCTCCAAAACAAACCCTGCCAGAGCAGGATGACTCTGAAAAACAGGAAGAGACTAAAAGGATGGGATTATTTTCATTTCAGTTATCTAAAAGAAAATCCTCTAAGCCTACACAGCTCCTATACCCAATGAATCACCTCCAGAGATTACATCATCCTACAGTTCTTAAACTTTTTTTTGTTCTTAAAAGACCTGTGGCTGATGGACTGAATCGGTGAATTTCTGCTCAGAGATACTCCTGCTTAGACTAGGGCCTTGTTCATTAAAATTCTGAATATAGCCAAGGATGGACTGTTTGGTAACATTCACAGTGGAAATGTTATTGTAGTGTCTGACTGGAGTTTCCTTGTGTCCATTGCCTTTCCTCTAAGCAGAATGCACCTCCAAGTCAGACTGGCTCCATCTACACCCTCCCATTAGGTAGCTGTAGACAGCAGAAAGGTGTCCACTTCCCCTACCCTACTATGTTGAACAAGCTCAGCTTCCTCAGTCTCTACTCATATATCATGTTCTCCAGACTCACTAGTTGCCTTGATGATCCTCCACTGGACTCCAGTGTGCCCAAGCCTTTGTTGTACTGCAAAGCCCCAAATCAGGCACAGCACTCCAGATGCTGTACAGAAGGAATGAATCAGCTCCCTCAACCCACGTGCAACACATGCTGAAACAGCCATGTGGCTGGTCTTCTTTGCTGCAAGGGCACACTGCTGCCTCATGATCACCTTGTCCATCAGGACCACAAGGACCTTTCTGCAGAAGTGCTTTCTAGTCGGTCAGCTTGGGGTTTTCCATCCCAGGTGCAGGACTTCACATTTTCCTAGGCTGAACTTCATGAGGTTCCATCAACCCATTTCTCCAACCTGATGACCTCAGAATAGCGGTTCTACTCCTCCTAGCCCATCATCTATGTCCTTAATCAGGAATTTAAATGTAATTGGCCTTGGTATGAACCTTTGAAGGATAATCCTAATATCCACTGGACAGTTGGACCTTTTACTGATGTACTAAAGTTCTGATGAAAGTAAACTCACCTTTTGGATAAAAAAAAAAAAGGCAAAAAAAAAAAGAAAAAACAAAAGCAGTGTAACACAGCTCCTTTTTAAACATAAAATAATTAATCTTTGAGAATTTCAGACTCAAGTAGGTCCTTGGTAGATGAGAATTATGATTTCTCCAGTAACTTATTCAATAACTACCTATCTAATAATTTATCAGCAGGAACTAATGAACTCCAATATAGCGTGCCATTTCATTTAGGCTAGAAAAATACACATTAAGTCAAAAGTCATCCATACAGTCTATATTCAAAGCACAAGTGAAAATTTAAATATGGTGCTGCTATAACACACAAACTCAGCAAATAAACTACTTATTTTAAATACTCTACTAATTATCATAAAGCAGACGGAGAAACACCAAAATTGCCTCTTTCTTCCAATATTCCATTTACTTTAATACATTGTCTCAGTGTTATATTGATATAAAGATGTTTGAAAATGGTGCCTGTAATCTACATTTTTGATCTGTTTAAAGAGCTGCTGGCTTCAGCAGAACATTAATGCAAATCTAATGTACCTGCTGGTATGATTAGCTGAATCAAATGATGGCATTTAAGTAACACCTAAATAATCTTAATTAGGATCTTCAGCTCATCTTAGCACTTGGAACTCTACAGATGGATAGTCTTAATTATCAGCCTTTTGATTAGGATAACAGCTCTAATCAAGATGATGTGGTTCTGATAGACAGCGTATCAGTAAATTAATGACTGTTGTTAAGAGGAAAACATAAGTGAAAAACAAGAGCTGTCTGCTGTCTGGAACATGGTAAAAGAATAAAGTCTACAGTATGTGAAGAAATTAATGTTTTGTGGGAAGAACATAAGTATTCACATTTGGTATGTGTGGAATTGAGCCAATAATAACGCCTACTCCCAGTTTTCCCCATTCTACTCCCCCACATTAAATATGGCTATGAGTTCTCTCTTGCACAGTCACAAATCATGAGTAATGCAAATTAGTTTATATAAACATTCCTTTTTGACACCTTGTGATTTTATGAAAGTCCGATGGACACAGGGCATTTGAACCAATGCCAGTGAAAAGGTTCCATATGTAGGTAAAAGTAACAAATGGCTTGTTAGTAGGTGCTGTTCATTTGAAATGGAGGCTATAAATTTAAAAGTATTGCTACATCATAAGAAACACAAAACCATATATGAAAGTGCAACACTTTCTTGCAGCCAGGTTACATGGTGTAACTTCCGCTTCTGAGATGTTTCATCATTCACTGCTGGAAAATTAATGTAAATGTCGGACTGATTAGGATACCATGGTAGAATATGGCAAAGAGTTTATTATCCAATACCTAGATATTGAAATTATGAGTTAAGTGTTTCCAAAAAAAACCATTTAATTAATCCTAATGAAGGCAACTGTGGATTTTATTTATATATCAGTAACTGGTTTTGTAAGTTATTTTGTATTAGCAAATGAAGGGCATTGAAATGTCAGCTCTTTTTGCCTAGTCCAGATCATTATACAGAATCATTTCTCACTTCCTGATGACAGTGAGACCTATGGGAAAAAAGTTGTTCAACTTTAAATGAGTACCTTGGGCTTACTTTCTGATGCACTCCAATTTCCTTGCTGAAATAAACAAACTTAATCACTATGGTTTGGAGAAAGAAGAAAACAAAGCAAAACAATACCCACTTTAAACCACACAAAACCAACTAAACTCAAAGAGAAAGAGCATAATGAAGGTGGAAGATAGTATCTGGAGGTGAAAGACAGGTATGTTTGGTGGGAATAAATAGGCAGGACAAGAAAAGTAACCAATTCCTTAAACAACAAGCTCTATAAGAGTATTTTATGTACATCAGCTTATCAATGAATTCTTTGAATATTCAAATAATTTGGTGGGAGAGAAAGTTCAAAGGTTTGGACTTTTATGTTTTATTTCAAGGGAACACTGGAAATATTAGTGAAGACTCAGCATTTTCCTGATCATATAACCTGACAACCAGTCAGGCCACACACTGGAAGACCTCCCCTTGAAAGTGGAGGAGAGCAGTGAGACTAACCCAAGAATGCTCAGAGAGCATTAATAGTCATGGTTTCCCAGTGATGTAAGATTTCCACCTTATATTAGCAACCACTTGACTGATTTATAAAAAATATCAAGTCAAAGAGTACCATACAAACAGCATTTGTCTTATGAACTGTGTTCAGTTGAGATTAAGAAAAGCAAAATTCATATTACTGTTTGTGTAATTTCATGCAGCTGCCTCTCCTCCCTCAAAATCCCTCCCAGTCTAACCCACAGATGTTAAAGAGAAACAATCTAAAGGAAAATGCAGGGATTAAGTTCTCCAATTATGCTGTCAGGTGGGACATGATCAAAGGTTTATCTTAAAGTTCTAATACACGCAAACACGTGACAGTTTGTAACAAACTAAGAGGAACACAAATGTTTTAAAAATGCAGATAAAGTTAGACTTTAAGCCTCAATATACATATGATTTTAGTACAAACAAAGTATACTTGTGTATTAATATGTTTCTACTGTCTGCCTGTCCTTCAATTTTAAGTGTGCTACTTTGCCTGACTGTATATTTTCTTAAACCTCTGATGCAAAGTTTAACCTTAAGCACTTAGAAGAAGAGAGGAATAACAAAGGAGATTATAATTATTTTTTCATAAACTATTTCCTCTTTTTCTTATGTGAAGACTTTAAAATATATCAGTCTGGTATACATAATTAAGACATGTATAAAAGATATGTTACGTTCTCTACGTGTCCCAAAACCTCTTGTGAATTGTGTGTTTTACAAGGACAGGATCCAGATCATACAATACATAAAAGGGAATACCTTGATAATCCTTCATCTATCCTCTACCAGCCTAGGAAATCCTGTATTTGAATAGAGCAAGCAGAAATATGTAGTTTATTAAATCAGCCATTAAATAGCATATAAAATGTATTTATTTCATACATCACACAATCTAACTATTTAAATTAATTGATTTTTAATAAACACTTGCATAGGGCTTGCTGTAATGTCAGTTAAATGCCTATTTGTAAGTAAATAACCATTACCAATTTACATTTGTACAGCAGGGGCCTGATCCTGCAAAGTGGAACCACACAGACAGATTCTGGTACCACACTGTCCCCAGTTGGACACGGTGGAAAACACAGGAGAGCTCACAAAAGTCTAAAGGAAACAAAAAAAGCTCCAGTACAGCTTTTGTTTGGGGAGTTTTGTTTGTTTTTCCTTGAGACCTACCATACACACCATTGTCTTATACTGCACCCAAAACCCTGGGAAAAAGAGCTGGAAAACAGCAGGCTGGATCCATATGGAGCACAAGCTCTTTTCCCGCTTTTCCTGCTCATACCTCTGTGTGTGCACTGATGCACAGTAAGTGTGGCTCTGGTCCCAGGTGTCACTTTCAGAGTACTGTTGGTGTTTACACCCATATTTCAGTGGTTACATTTACAACCAGCCCTGCAGGTTTGCTGACTCCTTAGAGGGTTCCTTCATGTTCATCTTTGGTGTTATTTCATTTAATTAAAGGAATTAAGTTTTTAGTGTGTTTCTAACACTATAGAAATCTTTAAGATAATGCTATTTTGTGCCACTAACAAGCATGAAGGTGGGGGGAGGGAGGGGACAGGAAAGAAAAAGAAAAAGAGGAAAAGAAAAGGCAGCAACATAACAAGACCCTCAATGATATTTGACATTGAAATTGCTCATCATTTACCATAATACTAATTAGTCTCTATCTAAGACTTTCCATTTAAAATTATATGCTTCCTTGCTGTAGGCTGTAGCTATCAATTAATCATAACAATGACATATCCAAAGGAGAACTGGATCAGTATCAGCACTAAGGTCTTAAAACCCACTTACCCCAAAAAGCCTAAAATTATCCAACATATTAAGAGATATATTTTCCATTTTTTTTTTTTGTCAGTTAGTTAAACTGCTGTTTACAAGTGCTGCTGGTGACACAAATTATCTGATTCAAGACGTTTATGTCAGAAAGTTAAACCCATGAAATATTAACGTCACAAAAAGCTAGCAGCCGTGTGCAAATTAACTGTTCTTAAAAGTTGTTGATATAATTCCTTGCCTGTCTTTACTCTAGAAGACTAAAGTATTTTCATTTATTTTCAGTTCAGGTTTTTAACACAGAATTGGATAAGTAAGTATCAATCTAAGGCATATTAAGTAGAGGAAATCAAACTGAGTGTAGCATGCAAAATGTGAAAAAAATTTAAAAATATATCTGGAATGTAGTAAAGGCGCTTGACTTCTGAGAGTAGATATTTTGTATGGACAATCTATGCTGACATGATGCCCAAACAGTGGGCAGTAAATTTTATAATTATTTTAATAATTTTATTTATTTGGCTATTCGATAATATCTCTGCATATAGAGTGAATATATTTTGACTGTAATATTTAAGAAGTTTACCTATATACTCGGCTGATCCAGTAGCTTCTGCTAGATGTTCTCAAACATGCTACATTTGAAATATACTCCTCTGAATTTTTAAAATGTTTTGATCACAGGACTATAAGCATAAAATCATAGAATCATAGAATGTCCTGAGCTGGAAGAGACCAGCAAGGATCATCGAGTCCAACTCCTCTCCCTGCATAAGACAACACCAAAATCCCCACCATGTGTCTGTCCAAGTGCTTCTTGAATAACACCAGGCTTGACACCATGACTGCCTCCCTGGGGAGCCTGTTTCAGTGCTCCACCACCTTCTGGGTGAAGAACTTTTTCCTACTATCCAACCTAAACCTTCCCTGGCACATCTTCCTGCCATTCCCTCGGGTCCTATCACTGGTCACCAGAGAGAAGACATCAGCGCCTGCCCCTCCTCCTCCCCTTGTGAGGAAACTGTAGACTGCAGTGAGGTCTCTCCTCAACCTCCTCTTTTCCAAGTGGCTTTACCAGCTCATCATATAGTTTTCCCTCTAAAACCTTCACCAAATTCACGGTCCTCCTCTGGACACTCTCTAGCAACTTTATATCTTTAATGTACTGTGGCACCCAAAGCTGAACAGAGTGCTCAAGGTGAGGCTGCACCAGCGCAGAGCAGAGCAGGACAATCACCTCCCACAACTGGCTACAATACAGTGCCTGATGCACCCCAGGACATGGTTGGCCCTCTTGGCTGCCAGGGCACACTGTTGGCTCATGTTCAACTTGCCGTCGACCAGAACCCCCAGGTCTCTCTCTGCAGAGCTGCTCTCCAGCCTCTCGTTCTCCAGTCTGTATGTACATCCAGGGTTGTCGTGCCCCAGGTGCAAAATCTGGCACTTGCCCCTGTTAAACTTCACACAGTTGGTGACTGCCCAGCTCTCCAGTCTGTCCAGGTCTCTCTGCAGGGCCTCTCTGCCCTCAAGCGTGTCAACAGCTCCTCCCAGTTTTGTGTCGTCAGCAAATCATCAGCAAACTTAACTAGTATTCCTTCCAGTCCTGCATCCCAGTCATTTATGAAGACATTAAAGAGTACTGGCCCTAAGATGGATCCCTGTGGAACCCTGCTAGTGACTGGCCCCCAGCCCGATGTAACCCTATTTACTATAACCTTTTGAGCCCAACCAATCAGCCAGTTGCTCACCCACTGCATTATGTGTTTATCCAGCTCTAGGCTGGACATTTTGTCCAGGAGGATACTGTGAGAGACAGTATCAAAAGCATTTTGAAATTCAAAAAGATTACATCACCAGGCTTCTCTTGGTTAACTAGGTGGGTAACCTTGTCATAGAGGGAAATTAAGTTTGTTAAGCAGGACTTCCCCCTAGTGAACCCATGCTGGCTAGGACCAATGACTGCATGATATGAAAAATAATATCTGAAGACTTATAAAAACATCATGATGCTGAATCTCAAACTCCTGTTGATCCACTGCTTACCTGATTCCTATGTTTCTGAGGTTTTTTTTTACTGGAAGGAAGGGACAAATGCCTGAGGTATGGCAATGTGAAATATATTCAGGAGTTTAAATACACAACAGACTTTTTTAATGTAGTTCTGGTGCATCAGTGGGAAAGGCTTGGGATCGTATGGAGTACGATGCATCTGCAATCACACGTAGGCATCCAGCTTGACCCTCAGCCATTCCTCTCTTTCTGCATCTTGCCTTTCTCATCAAGCAAGAAAAAAAGTTGTCTCTCCTGTTACCCATTCAAATTCTTCACATATAACTCTATAACTACATAATGGGCTGTATGATAATGTTATGCTAATTTAATAATAATGATGTTAAAATAACAGCCATGGGTAGTACAATCAGTAACAGCCTTAGGCATGACACTGTGATGACCATCCTATCATTAGACAACAATTGAAATGTACAGCTGGGCAGAAACAATAAATACATTTCCGGGGAAAAAAAAAATAAAAAAAGAAGAAAATCTAGCATTTTATTTTCTTTATATTGAAACTAAGTCCTTAATTTTATTTTATATTCATATACATTATGAAGATATTTATATGCATATCTTTGTTATATCTATGTAATAAATATGCACACACACACAAACACATATCACTTACCTCACCTCTACTTACCTCTACTCCAGTTCCTGAATAATCAAATAGTCACAAATGGTCAAATACATCCTTATTCTGTAATAATTATTAGTTTTCTTTTCTTATCTGGTATAGTAGAAAACAAGTTGCAATGCCTGTTTTGCACACAAGGGAAAAGCTATTTGAAATTCAATCATCTAGGGTGGTCTAAACTCTCTTAAAAGGGGTGAAATAACAAAAAAGCATTCCCAAAGGCAGTTTCACTGAAACCCATTATTTTTTTTTCTGTGAAACTGAATTTGTTGGTTTCAGTGAATCAGCTTTTTCAGTTAAAAATCAACCAACCAAACAAAAACACTGTTCTTAAAAATTCATACTTGTCGCAATATAGAGATTTTTGTACATTTAAGAACTAAGCATCCATTAATAGTATCTAAAATAAGATAAACTGATCATCTGAAACTGATTATAAAATCAACCATTTCAATGTAGCTTGAATAATGAGGATGGACACAACCATTATTAACTGTCACACAATTTTTTCTGTTTGTGAACTACTGACAATATTTTTATTCTCAAAGTTCCAAATTAATAAAATTATTTGAATAACTTTTCTAGAAAATAATTTTATATCTGTAGAAAGTCGCTATACTTTAAAACAGGATTTTTTCTGTATCTTTGAAATTAAAAATAAAAAGTGACATTTGTATAGTGTTTTACGTAATTGCTCACTTTAAGATCAATTATAATTAAGATTCCTTAGCTTCATCTTGACCCTTGAACGAGGTTTTCAATTTTTTAGCTCATACAGACTAAGTCAGGTATTGCTTAATGCAGACTTAAATCAGGACAAAAAGGAAAAAAATAAACATGATTTACTTGCCACAGCTTTTAGCTTCAAAATTACATACTTGTTTAAAGTACTCGAATTGTTCCTATTAATTTCAGGAAAAACTGATTCAGAACTCCAGATATTGGAAAATTAATCTTGGGCAAACAAGGCTTGACACTAATTGGTTACAATGCCTATGATAACAAACTGTTAACAGGGTAAACTTAGAGTGTCAATCGTCAACCAGTTGGTTGTATCAACAACTAAATGCTTATTTAAGCAAGTTATACAAGGTAATCTGAGGAGGGTTCAGGTTTATTTTGTTTGCTTGCTTTTTTAGGCAGGAATGGAAGAAGGGAAGGAGGAGGAAGGAGGAGGAGGGCACAAATAGCAGGACATATTTGATGTAAAAAGCCCATTTTAATAAAATTACAAAGATTTAATTCTGACATTGACAGACAGTGTCCAAATGCCATCAGACACGAAGGTACATACTCAATGTCAAAGAAAGTAAGTAGATAAGTCATCCAGTGAGTGGGAAAAATGAAGGTGATTCCTCCCCCGTCTGCAGAGGTTCAAAGTCACAAAACCTATGACAGTGAACCAATCACCAGAAATTATGACTAGTTCTGTGTTGCTACAAGGCAACATAGCTATTCAATACAGCATCTACCTAGGAGGATGAAGGGTTGGGTTTTAACTTCCTTTTGCCAAAGAGAGCCTAAATTGTAGATCTGCCACTTTCTGATGACAAGGAGTGTATAAAGACAAGCCACAGCCTCATCCTTTCCAACAATTCCTAAGAACAATAACCAACACTTCATTATGTTAGGAGAACTGTCTTGCTGGTGTATTCTGGACATGCTGAGTTAGTGCTCTTCAGTGGTTTATAAAGGTGCCTGCTGCTGCATGGCCTTCTGGTTTAGATGAGAACTGGGCACCAACCTGCAATGAAGTCCTTGTTTTTCTATCACCTCACTTCCTTTCTTTCTCTCCTCCTTTGTCTCTGTCCTTCTCTTTCTCTTTCCCCTTAAAGCCAGGTCAGGTTCTGAGAGAAATCAGATTAACTAATAGCTAAGTCCTCTGGTTTTATAATGTAAAATAGGAGATCTCCATCACACAAGAATAAAAGAACATAGTTCAGATAGAAAGATTTTGACAAAAAAAAATCATAAGGAAAAGCTCAACAGCATCTTCATATTGATCTTATCAAATGATATCGATCATATCAATCTTACTAATACTTATAAATATCTGAAGGGTGTGTGTCAAGGGGATGGGGCCAGATTCATTTTGGTGGTGCCCAATGACAGGACAAGAGACAACAGGCACAAGTTGGAACACAGGAAGTTCCAGCTAAACAGGAGAAAAAAAGCTTCTTTCCTGTGAGGGTGCCAGAGCCATGGCACAGGCTGCCCAGGGAGGGTGTGGAGTCTCCTTCCCTGGAGACATTCAAACCTGCCTGGATGCGTTCCTGTGCCCCCTGCTCTGGGTGTGCCTGCTCAAGCAGGGGGGGTTGGACAAGGTGATCTCCAGAGGTCCCTTCCAACCCCTACCATTCTTTGACTCTGTGATAACATTATGAAGAGTCTAACTTTGAGACTAACTCATGAGTTTGAACTTCCATCATGGGTAGAAATGCCGCCTGTACACATAGAACCAAAAGAGTTCTGGGTGAATCACAGTTTTTAAAATCATGGGGTTTAGATTCAGTTTTACTTGTTTGGGTGGGAATTTACACCAGATAAGAGTACACAAATGAGGCATTGTGAATAAATAATTTACGGATCTGCAATCTGCAGGAACACCTGTGTAACTTCTCAGTGTTGACAAAATCATACTGAAAGTACAGTACAAGTGAGACATTTCCCTCTTTGCTTTTGTTGTATTTTAGCAACTGCTGAAAAACCCTGGTGAAATAAATATTTTTTAGTAAATCAATAACATCACAAACTCTGGTTTTAAATGCCTCAAAGCTGATTTTATCTTACCCAGATTATAAACCTAGCTGATATCTGTGCAAATTACTTCAACAGTTGAATTATTTATTCGTTGTGACTAAGTTAACTACCTGTATACTGGGGACAAAAATATTGGAGAAAACAGTGTGAACACACTTAAAACTGAACCATTAATATCAAAGTCCATATTTACGTAGTCTTTAAAAATGTCAACTGCCAATAGTAAATCCCAGGCAAAATACAACAAAGCAAAACCTCTCACATTGGACAAGATAGGCAGGGGTTGTGCATTTGTGTGATTTTTAACTTCCGTGTTTCATTCTAATTTGATTCTGTAAGCATATTTGTATTCAAAAAGTTGAGAAAATAAGAGGTATAAGTCAAAGCTAAAAATAGTGTTTGTGGGGTTTTTGTTTCTTTGTTGTTTGGATTTGCTATAAGGTCTGAGTAGGGCAGTCTTAAATAGGTAGACACCACCACGTTCATTTTCTGTTGAAATAAGGACAAATACTACGTATTCACTTTCTTGTATGTTTTTTCGTTTCTGTTACAGTTTGAAAGCTGGCTATATTACTTAAACATGGTCTGGAATGCCCATATTTTGGTATGGAATTTTAAAGTACATGGAATATATCTTCTAGTATCCATGACTTTGTGATTTATGTTTAGGGAAAAAATATTAATAGAAGAGGATAAATAAACAAAAGATGTGAATCAACCTGCATATGAAAGATGTTTTAAAATCCTCCTTCGTAAAGGTAAGGTAACATGCAAATCTTATAGTATTAAGAAAACTGAGTTTTCTTTTGATCGCAGGAAATTCTTTTTCTGGTAGTTAAAATGGCACAAGAATAATGAGGTCCTTTTGAACATCAGTGCTCTGACAAAATCTGTTGTTTTCAGTAGACATTATTAGTTTAGTGGAATGTTTTAAGGTAGCTGTGAGATTCATTAATATCTTCTGTGTAATCGTGTTCAAATTTGTAAACAGTTAATTGCACTGAATGTATATGAATACAAATATGAAAAATCATTTTATCAGACTTTGGAAAAATAAAAATTTATAAATTTAATTTTACCTAACATTTCTGTTCTTTCTCCATCCTGAAAAGAATCATATATGTTTATGTGTTTAGAATTCGATGTGCAATTTGGAAGCTAAATCAGATGATGACAATGATAATACTTCTGTTGATGTCATTACCTCTTGAAGCTATTGTAGAGTGGGAATATCTTAGAACACCACTATGTGAAATAACATCAATATTGCTATATCAATTGTTAAGAGAAATAAAACACTTACATGACTTTCTTGAGAATGTAGATAGGGTCAGTGCAGTTCTCTTATCCCCACCATTTCACATTTATTGTTAGAAAAAGGCAGCACTTCAAACTTCAGTTTTCCTCCTTACAGAAGAGCTACATTGTGCTTCTGTTAAACATATGAACCTGCTTTGAAATCAGCTTTGTATCAGACTGAACTTTTTATTCAGTAAAAAGTTAAGTAAATTAATGCAATTTATTTTTCCAAAATTATTCATGGCACGTGACCAAAAACTGAAATCCACTGTGCAATTCATTGATATCTTCCCATGTCTATACCTGGTTTAAATATTCCTTTCTTTTTCAGTCTCTCCATATCAACAGCCGTCTACTAATTCAGATTACAGTTATTCCATGCAGACAGGTGTTTTATAAGAGACATATGCATACGCTAAAATACAATCTATAATAATAATACTTAATATCTATATTCTGTAGTAAATTGTCTTGTCAAGTTGGCTCCCCCAAACAAAGAACATTAACTTCACAATGGAAAGAAAATGATCAGGGAAAGAAATTATAGTTCCCCATAGGGAAAGGAGGATTGCTATTAAGGATAATACAATTGCTTTGGAGACAAATAACTTAGGAGTTCTTTAATACTCCCTGAAATATGTCTCTAACGTTTTCCTTGTACTGTATTACCCAGTCAGTCAGACTACTGCTATTTTGTACATGACATGGATGAAGAATGCCTGGGTCAGGTATCCTTGTGAAAGCAGTACATAATCAGAAGCACTGCTGTCAATTTGTGTTGGCGTTTTGAAAAGAAATCTCACAGGCTGTCTATCTGCCTCATAGTTCAGGGTAGCTCCAACATCATATGTCATCATTAGCATATTCCAGATAGAACTATTATCATGTACTAATTCCATTTCTATCCAGCCCAGAGTTTGTAAAGATGTTAACTGCTATTAAGCGGTGTTGTCAACCGCTCACTGGATATCAACATTCAGTTATGTGGGAACTAAGCTTCTGTCCGAAAGAAGCCATTTCCTCAAGTTCCACCTGAAGGAAAGCAGCAAAGGGAGGTAAAAATTATATCTCCAAAGATCAAAGACCCTTTGATTTCTGATAAGCCTGGTAAAATGACTGAAGGTGATACTGTGAAGAGAATGAATGATGTGGTGAAAAATGGAGTGGGAGTTGTTTGAATGATATTCAGTCTGCTAAGGCAGCTCAACAAGTTCAACCTGTGACCTGTTGCAATGTGTCTTATTTTACCGAAAGCAAATTACAAACCTCTCACACACTGCTTTGCCAACACAATGTGTGTGAATGGTGGTAGCAACTTCAGTTGACACTACAAGATCTTGACAAGGCTTTCTCTCTGTGACTGGTGGGGTATGTGGTCACAGGAATGTATAGTGGTGTTTCCTTGACTGCAGTCAAGGTAAGGACCTTTCTAGTTCTCCTTGATTAATAGTTTTGATTTCCTGAAGGAATTTGCCAAGGCTCATACTGAAATTGAAAGAAATAAGTATTAAAATTTACACTTTCAAGCCTTTACAGAGTTTTTATGAACATACTTGTTTTCTAAGTAGTTGTTCACTTCCTAGTTTCAGTGGGAAACTTAAAATACTCCACCTTCCCCCTCCCACCCCATCCATACTTGCTACTTTTAATAAATATAAACCTTTATGGGGGTCATGTCTGTCAAAGTTTTTCTCTATAAGAGCATATACAGTTTACCACATGCTGGACATCACTGTCCAACACTTAATCATCTTATATCCATTTTGGGATACCTTATCACTGATTATGCAAAGCCTGTTATACTACTTTTATTGTAGCTTAAGTTACCCTATAGTTACCACCATTGCATCAGGTCACAGCTGTGGCTACATATGTGTAGCCACAAAACTTTAGTAATCACCATGAACTCAGCTTGATTAGCTTCTGGAAAATTCCTTGGGAATGTATTCCTCCACTCCTTTTTGCACATAAACCCATAAACCCATATTTAGCTGCCAGAAACCCAGTCCAGAAGCTTTAGGCACATTCCCATGTCCTATCCACTAGGCTATACTCTCCATCATAGCTATAGCTGACAGTTTAAAGAGGGGTGTATGGGAGATGTAGAAGCTACTTCAGTACAAAAAATAAATGAGAAAGTGTTGCCAAAGAGAGTAGGAAGTGTAATAGGAGCACTAATGTAGCACTAAAACACAATCTGAACAAGTGTGTGTATATTGCATAACTACCAGGCATTTATTTATGCAGTTTCTTAACAGTGTCCAACTGTTAAGAAATTAATTAGCTCATATTTATTTGTTTATAAATGTTGCTTGTATTAGAAAAAGAAGGTAATTGTTTCCTTTTGACATGATTTGTCAAAAGGTATTAGAAGGTGGTACATTTTGGATCAATAATCTCAATTGTTTATGTGTAAAATTCAAATCATTAGGAAATTGAAAATGCAAAGTGCCTGTCTTCAAAATACTGAATAAATCTTATTTATAATAATGTTATTTTCAAAGGTGTAAATTACTTGATAATTTATTTGTTACAGAAAAGGTGTCCCTACTTGGGAAATTGTGCTATATATCGATACCAACATTCTGCAGGTCCTGTACAGATGTTACCTGTTGCTCATGAAAATAAAATTTTTTGTTTACCTATCATCAGGGAATAGCTGGAAAGACAGTATAATGTAAACCATCACAGCATTTTACTATTATTGTGGTTTAGCCCCAGTCAGCAACCAAGCCCCACACAGCTACTTGCTCACTCCCCCCTGGTGGGACAGGGGAGAGAACCAGAAAAGTAAAAGTGAGGAAACTCATGGGTTGAGATAAAGACAGTTCAACAGGTAAAGCAAAAGCCATGCACACAAGCAAAGCATAACAAGGAATTAACTCACTGCTTCCCATCGGCAGACAGGTGTTCAGCCATATCCAGGAAGGAAGGGCTCCATCACACATAATGGTTCTCTCTAAACATTGCTTCCTTCCTTCTTCTCCCATCTTTATATGCTAAGCATGATGTCATATGGTATGGAATACCCCTTTAGTAAACTGGGGTCAGCTGTCCTGTCTGTGCCCCCTCCCAGCTTCTTGAGCACCTGTCAGAGGCAACTGGCTGACTAGTGTAAGCACTACTTCACAACAACTAAAACATTTCCACATTATGAACACTGTTTCCAGCACAAATCCAAAACATAGCGCCATACTAGCTACTATGAAGAAAAATAACTCTATCCCAGCTGAAACCAGGAAAACTATATTACATTGTGCCACACTTTAATATCATACTTCAAATTATTGTTAAAATGGTAGATTTCTGCATGATACAATAAGAAGCAATGCTTAAGCAGAAGTATATTTTTTTCTGTCACTTATTTAACTTGAAATACCAACTAGATTCCTAGAACAGTTTTTTTGTTTTATGTAGTCATTTATGTTTTATTTTATTTTCATGTTTTATTGAAACAACTATTTGCTATAGATTACTTATAACCACCTTCCTAATAATGAGGTGTATTCATAAAACATCCTGCAGTTTAATAATTTGATGCAGTGACACTGTATATCACAGGATCACAGAATGGTTGAGTTTGGAAGGCACCTGTACACCCCATCTACTCCAAACACACTGCTCAAGCAGGCCCAGCTATAGGAGGTTGCTTAGGATGATGCCCAGATAGGTTTTGAATTCTCCAAGGAGGGAGATCCCACAACTTCCCTGCGAACCTGTTCCAGTGTTTGGACACTCTCACAGTAACAAAAGTGTTTTCTGATGTTCAGAGGGAACCTCGGTTTGTGCCCACCACCTCTTACACTGTCAGTGGGTACCCCTGAGAAAAGCCTGGCTCTATCTTCCTTAATCTCCACATCTCATATTTATACACATTAATAAGACTCCCCTGAGCTATCTCTTCTCTAAGCTGAGCAGCCCCAACTCTCTCAGCTTTTCCTCATATGTGAGGTGCACCAGTATCTTAACCTCCTTCGTGGTCTTTTGTTGGACTCTGTCCAGTAGCTCCATATCTCTTTTGTACTGAGGAGCCCAGAACTGGACACAGTAATCCACAGTAAAGCAAACATCCTATATATACCAATGCAATTTGAAAATACCATATTGCCTACAGATTGTGAGCAAGTGGATTAATTATATATATTGATTGAATTAATTACACTAATTAAAAATATTACTCTAATGAAAAAATCTGAATTAATTTTGAACCAAGCTAATAAAATTCCTAATTCTTCTCAAAAGATGGTATTGTAGCTAAAATACTTAGATGTAAAAGCCAAAAACTAACAAATATATAATTACTAAATAGAAGTCCTCCTATCCCTATTGTCTTTCATCCGCCCAATTACTCCTTCTGAGCTTAATAATTGTTTCTGAATGTTTCTGGGTTTGGGTCTGGTTTCTTTTTTTTAATATTTTTTTTCCTCCAAACACTTTATTAATAATCAGGTGGAAGAGAGCTTTCTCTTGCTCTTTATGGTGTGTCTTCTGTGATTTGTATTCATTTTGGCTTGTTTTCCACATACTGTAATTTTTCTAAAAGTTAGAAGTTCCTTTGCTGTGCTTCCTCTTTTGTTACAAAAGCTTTTTACATCTGGTGTGACCATTCAAACCAATAAATGAAATGTCTTGTTTTCAGGCTCTGGGAGCAGCAATGTATTTGAAGCAAGCCAGCCTTTCCACTGATAAAACAAAATTCTGGGAGAAAAGCAGGGCCGGGATACACAGATTTACACCATCCCTACAGATTTCAAGTCTGAAGACATTTCTCGGTTATCAGGCAGCCACTTCATACTGTTCCTATTTGTCATGTTGTTTTGTTCATAAAGAGATCATAGAATCATAGAATGGTTTGGGTTGGAAGGGACCTTTAGAGGTCATCTAGTCCAACCCCCTGCAGTGAGCAGGGACATCCCCAACTAGATCAGGTTGCTCAGAGCCCCGTCCAACCTGACCCTGAATGTTTCCAGGGATGGGGCACCTCTCTGGGCAACATGCTCCAGTGTTTCACCACCCTCATGGTAAAAAATTTCTAAATCTACCCTCTTTTAGTTTAAAACCATTACCCCTTGTCCTGTCACAACAGGCCTTGCTAAAAATGTTGCCCCCATCCTTCCTATAGTTCCCCTTTAAAGGGGGAACTGAAAGGCCACAGTAAGGTCTCCCTGCAGCCTTCTGGAGAGGCTGAACAACCCTGACTCTCTCAGCCTGTCCTCACAGGAGAGGTGCTCCAGCCCTCGGATCATTTTTGTAGATCACAATACATAGTGCTATTGAGTATAAATTATATGTGTTATTCTAAAGATACATTATCTTTTCTTCTCATGTGCCAAGTACAGCTCTTAAACTGCTAAGAAACTATCTGGTACAAAGAGCACAAGGTAATAACTATTTCAGTAAGAAAAAACAACTTCTTCTGGAAAACCTCATAACCTGGGAGGCGTTCATGGTTAAAATTGCCTTGAATATGTCTAAACTTTTGTACCACCCTATACTTGTTTTTGAATGCCTAAAAGTGAAAAGATGTCCTTCTAGCAGAGTTCTTTCACCTAGATATCCAAATGGTATTTTTCTCTCAGGACTCAATGACCTTGTGAATTTTGCCCTTCTTGGTAATGCAGAAGTATAATATAAAAAAGTTGTTTAGCTGAGATAATCTAAATAACCTGTTGAAATATATTAATTTTTTTGAGCTATAGGAGCTTGTAGCTTTAAATCTTTATTAGGTTTTAAATTTCTTACATAGGAAACTTGCTTTCAGATAGGTCTGTCCATCCTATAGACAACAGTAACAATGAGGAGAAACTAGATAAACCAAAAACTGATAGCACTTTGAAAACAAAACAAAGCACAAAAAAAAAAATTCAATGAAAGTTAACTTTGCTTTTCACAGCACTATTTTTTTGGGGGGAGTGGATCTGGCTAAGCTGAATCACATCTGTTTGACTGTTTGCTGTAAGCAGTATTAAAATATCCAGTCTCTGCAATAAGAAAATAATAAGGAGATGAGAAATGCAAAGGATCAGGGGAAACCACAGGAGATATATGACTTGCTAAAAATCATGCCGGTGGCTGTTGGCAAAACCCACAACAGAACTGAAGTTTCCTGGCTTCCAGACTGCTGACCCATTCATTGCATGTTTTCCATTAGATGTCGAGTCCATTCTCCATCAAACAGCTTAGTAAGTCTCTATAACATCTTTTAGGATGAAACTTCCTCTATTAGTATAAGGTTACATTATTGCATTGTTGAAAGTTAATGTGGTTTTCACTATAACTGCAGACAATCTGAACCACCCATCTGCTGGCCTGTTTCAGAAGTACTTTGGTGTAGTCAGAATGATTCTTTCTTACTTGTTAAACCTTTTATTTTGGGGATAGAAAAGGTTGTTGAAATGTGAAAAGTAAATATGTATTTTATTACTTTTACTGAATTTATTGCAAATAACGGTATGCTTTTTAAATAAGTGATGCTGCCTTATGTCCTACAAACTGCTTCTGGAAACTGAAATAATAAATCTCATAAATTGTGTATTAAAATAGTAAAATGCACATTTGTAAGACATCCTCATTTATTTCCATAAAAACATCCTTAAAAACAAGGGGTGGTTTGCCAAGGAGTCAATCAGGTAAACCCATATGTTATTGATTCCTCTATTGCTCTGCATCATTTAAAAATAGCATCAAAACTGAAAAGCATAAAACCTTGCACTTTAATGTGCTTTAAATCCATTTATTTAATCTTGTACTGTCTGTGGCAAACAGGCGTGCAAAGTCTGCTTGGCTCATTGAATTTTTAAGGTCAGTGTTAGGTCCTATTCTGGCATTCTGATGTAATTATTTATTCAAAACTCAGTCTTTATCTGGGTTTAAGTAACAAGTTTATGCATTTATGATGGGTTTGTACACAGGAAATCATGTACAGTTAGATAGCAATTAAACCGAGAACTTAAAAGTCAAATCATCATAGCTATTGATTTGGCAGAGACCAAGAGAGAAACATTGACCACAAAAGTAACCTCTACACCTTTTCAAACTCATGCACATGGTACTAAAGCAAGCCTATAGGGCACACTAGTGGGGAAAATTTGGGATTTAACACAAGTTCTTCAGTTGTGTGAATCACAGGACCATGTGTCTGCTGTCTCATACTCTTTATTTCACCTGTCTTTGCATCTGTGACAGACAGACAATATTGGGCAGATAAGTTGCCTTCAGGTCTTTTCCTAGACACGTGTAGGTAATTTGAACCCATATGCCTGAAAAGAGCTTAGAAAACTCTGTAGATATGCTGTAGGAAGCTACATGAGGCCTACATCACAGCAACATGGACTGTTTTCCTACTAACCAGGTAACCTACTTCTTAACTCAGATTGATAAAGAAAAGACTTTACAGATCAAGCAAGAATCTATGAAAAGCAGCAAAGTATATTGCTTAAGTTTCAATTTTGCCTTTAAATCTGAAGAGTTTAACAGCTCAAATGAGCTGAATTTTTCTGCTGTGGCATTCTTTGCCTTCCTTCCCAACACCTTTTAGCTGCAAATGACATGCAGTGCTAACAATTCCAGATTCCCTAGACCACTGAAAATCAAGAAAACTTAATGCTCTATATCACAGGAAATAGTTATGTTGTGCTTCTCACTTCATCGTCTGGCAGAAGTTTTATTAGCTACAGTAGCTTTTTTCTGTGGGTTTTAGTTTTTCTGGTTTTGGGTTTTTTTTATTAAGTTGTTACTTAGTTTTTGAGACCTGGCTAGATTGTAGACTATTACAAGTTTTGAATTATGAAAGGATTTATCAGTAGCTTTTATGAAAACTTAAAAATTTTTTGTGTATCTATATGCTTTAAAAATGTTACATGTCTGAAAGCAACTAAAATAATACTACAAACAAATAGTGCTACTTATACAGAAGAAATAAAAAATCTAGCAGATCATCAAACAAAAACATCAATGACTTGAGTATTAGAAGATCCTGAAGAGTAAAATTAATTTCTGTGCATTTTCCATTGTGGAAGTTTTGCACAATGCAGAGATAGACACTTTGCCTCATTTTACACCTGTTAGAATATCTTGGGTTTGAAATTAGGATTCCGTTTTGAATATTTGTGTTATGTTCTGACAGGATTTTCCAAAGGTAATAGAGTTAATTGTCATAGGGAACTGTGAGACTCAAAGGGAAACCTTTTAAAAGAGCTACAACTCAGGCTTCTAAATCATGGGCTTATTATAAGAATTTGGACCTTGCATTATTAAAAAAAAATAGATTTTTATCATTGCCCGTGACAGAAGCAGTTCTTTGAGCACAAATCCTGGATAAAAGCTTGTTAACGAAATGTTTCTATTCTCATCATTTATTAAAGAGAAAACCCTAATTAAGCAACAAGAAAGCTCAAGGTTTAAAATGCACATATAGGTGCATATGCACAAAGAAACACACTTACAGACATATGCATATATATATATGAGAGATCTTAACTAATTTTTTAATTCTGCATTCCAAAAAAAATCATTTTTTTAATGAGCTAAGTTATACCACCTATAATTTGGGGTGAAATTACAACAGAGTGGTTGAAAAAGCATCATCAGCATCTTTTTTTACACTCATTCAAGCCTTTTCTTGATGTGACATTTAAAAAATGCAATCTACTTGCAGCAAAGGTTTCTAGAATTGTGCTCTGTCTGCATGTGTATTTTGGCTATTTTCCATTGTTTGCAAGTGTTCTCAGCTGAAAAGAGAAAAGAATTAAATTGTTATCTGTTGATTATGAAAGTTAAGTAGAAATGCCGACATGAAAAAGACTTTATTTGCAGCAGAATATGGTGCTCCTTCTGAAATGTCTTTTCAGTTTCTTTATCCAACATGGTTCAATTACATGGAAAGACCTGAAATGTAGTATTGCTAATAGTACTGAGTCTTGATCATGTGTACTTGCAAAGGAGCAAAAAGAAACATATTATTAGCAGTGTTACTCAGTTTTTTTGTCATCAATGAAAGCAGAGAAGTGCTTGTGACATCAAAACAACATGGTTAAGGACAAAGAAATATGGGAACAGGTGGGCAAAAAGTGAGTAAAAATTTTATTGCTGAGACATTACTTTTAAAGCACAAACTGGAAATTCCACCAAATGGATGTAGTAGACCTTTATAGGGTAGTCACTGAACCTGGTTATTGCCAGTCATGAATAGCAACATATTTGACTGTGCTTGAGAGGTGCACTTAGGTGGAAACATAAGCAGAGTTAGCTCTGCAAGCAAACCACTGACAGATAAGCCTAGGAGTATTTCCAAGAAATATTCTCTGTCAGCCCTTTCCATTCACTAATATAACTGTTATGGACTTTTTGTAATAGGCCACAGGTTTAAAGAATCATATTTCATTTTACTGGGATTTGAGCACTTAAAACATTAGAAGAGCTGTCCTGGGTCGTACTAATGGTCCTTCTACCTGAGAGTTATCTTTCTAAGAGTGGGCAGCAACAGTTCCTTTCTAAAGTGACAGAATAAATGTACAAGGTTTATTTCCATGGAAAATTCTTTCAGCTTGCAGAAAGTAGATAGAAACAGAGTTAGAGCTAAAGAACTACATTTCATTTCAGGTTTTGAATTAATTCCCTTTGGCTCTGTTTCCTGAAAGCAAATGTCTGAGGGTTGACACCTCAGCATAAGTATTTAAAAGGTGTATTTCAAAGCTTGTACTGTGTTATACATGACGATAATTATACTGCTGTATATTTTCACTAACTTTGGTTTCCTATTTATCCAATCAGGTGATATAAACAATTCTGACTGACTTCTTTTGACCAGTCACAAATATTATAAGCAACATACCCTTTGGATAATTAAATCCAATCTTTTAAGAATGTAAATGAATATTAGTTGAATGAATTTGCATAATGACTACATTTAAGAAAGTTGTGATCACTAGGCTGTAGCAAAAAAAAAAAAAAAAAACCACAGCCAAATTCATTGAATAAATTATTCATTCCTTTTTTTCTCTTAATTATTCATTCAGCTCTGAATGTAACAAGTAAGAAGCCTCATGTTCAGCAGTTTTATTTGTGCTAGAAAACCAATGAAACTCTTATTTCACTTCTATGCAGGGTTGCCCCTATGATTCATTGTTAGGCTGTTAATTTCTGCTCTGGTAGTTTACTTATTTTATGAATAATTTTTCCCTTGGTAGGCAGCAGTTCATCCATTTTATTTAAACCTATTCTCAGTCTTTCTAGGTGAGTTTTTAGTCCTGTTTCTGCCTGGAAAACAGTATACACAAAGGAACCACTTGGCTTTTTTTGGGGGGAAGCCTGTCTGCTCTTGGTGAGAGATACAGTATGCTTGTTCTTTTGACTGTAATTCATTGACCTCCTCTCTTTATATTATTAAGAAAACTTCTGACAGTGTTATCAGAGTTTTGCTTTAAGAGGTTTTCTGCATGTTTTGTTATGTGTGTCTGTAACATCATCTCAACTTTTTTTCACATTTACACAAAACATTGTGATTATGGACAAAAAAAAAAGAAAAATCCCTTAACCACTTTGTGGAGTCCAGATTCCACATTCACTACCTATTATTCCTTGAGAGCACTTCCCTTTATTGACAAATTTCCTCAGCTGTTTTCCTTTTTCTAATAGATTTTTATGGGATTATTGCATTAAACTGGGTGGTTAAACAGAAGAAGGCCATTAAAAAATTACTAGAAATAATACTATGTGATATTTGCTGCTATGGTACATACCAGGATGCCTTAATTTATTTCAGCTTAGATCTAAGAATATCTGATGTTATATATAGCTTCTGTCTTTTCACATATTCTGCTTATTAATTACACTATGACGATTTATAGAAGGTCAGAGTTTGATTGCCATAAGGCACATCCGCATATGATGACAGTGTCTATCTACAGACCTCTACAATTTAATTCATGTTACTGTATGCTGTAAATTGCTTAGTCCTTCCATAACTCCTTTGTTGGCAGCTGCAAGGACTGTATCAAGTTTTGGAGGATCACTAATAAACACTATCTTCAGCTTTTACCAAGATACCTAAGAAAATCTTAAAATGCTGTATGTGCTCTATGAGTTTTCTATCCTTACTCTCAAAAGATTAATATAGTGGCTTAACAAAACATTAATTTCTTAGTGAGAGAAAGTAAACAGACAACACGCATAAAAACAAGATTATGTAGAATGGCCATCTGTTATTTTCCTTTAAAAGGTAAACACTTGAATGTTCCCCTTCTAACTTCTTGGTAAGACAACTACTTGCCTATTTCTCTCTAGTGACACCTTATCTAGTGTTTGTAGCAGTAAACCTGAGGGTTTTGTTATCCCTTTTGCTGAGTACCAAAGCTTCACTGAAGCCAAGGCTGACATGTAAATGTGTACTGTTTGCCATCCACTGAAGATAAATTTTCCCTCCTACTAGCTACCTCTGTTATTTAACAATTTCTGCTTGCTAGTGAATTTACAGGTAACGTACAGGACTACACACAATCCTTGGGGCCCAAAACACTTTTTAACTCTCTCTCCCACCTTGTATTTGATTTACTGCTTTTGGTTGAATGAGCATTCACCACAGGAACAAAGCTGATTTATGCAAACTTTTAAAAGTTTTGCAAATGTTATAATTCCCTCTTTTTAATAGTTTTCTCTCAACCATTTTAACAGAAGTGACTAAGACACAATAAAATATACACACAGATTCAGTGAGTTGCAACAGTCCAACTTGCTTTACCTCTGCCAGATATCTCTCCTCCTTCTGAACACCAAGCCCTTTAGAAGTGGGAGGATGGAACTTCCTTGGGAAATTGAATGTAGCAAAATAGATACTTGAAGGAGTCTCAAGAATCCAAATGTGAATGCCCTGATCACTGGTACTATTGACTAAGCAGAGACAAGGAGTAGTGTAAATCTTCCTGAGGTTTTCTATTCTTATCTTTCCTATAGGCTTTTATTAGAGCAGATTAGGCCAGTATGTCTGAGTTTCACTTCCTTTGCTGGACTGACTCTCTGCCTCTGCCTTCTCCGTAGGTCAATTGTCTTTTTAACCAGAAGTATGACAACATATATGCTAACGTCTGTATTGAAAAACGAAACTATGAAAAAAGAAAAAATTCATACTGGCAGTTTAGTGATTTGAGTGAACCACTTACAGTTTGCAGAGTCAAAATGGGAGTCATAAAGATGTTATAAAATCATTCCTAGGTATCAGAGTAATGCTGAATTTGGAGGGTAACTGTAATATGTGAATAATATTTGGAAAGTCTGCATAGCTTTATTTAAGTGAAAACAAATATTGAAAATTAATTCTTCACTACAAGCTGTAGGTCCATTTCAGAAACAGCACCCCCTGCTCACGAGGAACACAAAGCCAAGCAAAGATTCAAAATAGCAATAACGTTAAAAATCTTAGATTAAAAAGTTCCAATTACCAAAACACTTTCTTCTTGGATCTCTGTCTCCCAAAGTGCCTTTTCTGATTCACATTAAAACTTGAAGAAAATTTCTGTCCTGCTTAAAACCTGCATTTTGAGTTTCAGCAACCTTGTTTTTGGTTTGGCAAGGTAGGCTCCTTTGGGTCAGTGAGAATAGTCACTGAAAGGTTTGTCTCAGCCTTCACCATGGAAAAGATTAATGTCCTTCCAGATTCACTGGACACAAACCCCCCATCAGACAGATTACTTTAAACACAGTCATACACACTGACTGCAATTTCTCTTTTTTGCAATCAGCAGCAGTAAAGTATAGGAAATAAAAACATGTTCAAACAGCCCAAAGACCTGTACAGATATTCCAGAATAGACTGCGCATAAGAAAGGCATCTAAACAGTAGTAAAGAAAAATTTATCTGTCTTCTCTAGCTCCCCTTGGTGCAAGCAGTGGAAACACAGGTCAGTGCCCATTTCCTCCCTATGAGACTCAGCTCCATAAATAAACATCCCAAAGGTAGAGTAACCACTTAGGAATTTGAAAGCTAATAAAATGTTAAAGTGAAGAAGGGCAATGAACAGCTCTCTGAAAGACGAGTTGATTATCAACATTAGGTCTCCTTTCCTTAGGAAAATGGAAGCAGACTATATCTCTGTCAAGCATTGAGTCTTATCATTTCTGAAGAGAAGTCAAATGCCATTTCTCTTTACTTGTCAAAAGGAAGAAATTATCCTCCCCAGCTACACATTATTATCCACCATCTGTGTGATAGCTTCTCATAATTACTTACATACGGTGTCTTTGATAAGCCTTATTCCTGATAAACAGAAAATAAAATTAACTCTCATACTAGAACAGTCACTGAGAAGACTTGGAATAAATATAGTAGAGCTTTGATTTTTCTCTTTCAGAAACCTGACAAGACAGCTGCTGCAACACACACTTAGAAATCTTTGTTTAGAAAAAAATTCTAAATGAAGCTACAGTCTTTGAAGAATAAATGTGCTGCACGGTCAATTGGAAGGAAACATTCAGTTGTTTGCTTTAAGAAACAGCTAAAAGAATATAAGATAATGCAGAGTTATATGACAGTCAGGGTTGCCTGCTTTCTTTTTTGTCACTGAATTTTAAAACCTACACCTGGGATAGGCACTTGTAAAACATTCAGACAGTTTATTTAAGAAAAATGTTTTGTTTTGTTTGTGTGGTTTTTTTTTTAAAGATTTTGGTTTTACTGATTCTACACATCTGTTTCACCATTCTTTACCTTTAGAAGGTTAAGCCTTCTGATGACAGATCAGGTATTACTCTATTAACGATTTATTGATGTTATACTTCTTAGTACTGAAAAACAGTGATAACCCATCCTTTTCTGAATAGAATAGATTCAAATAAAGAAAGAAAATGGCATGCTTCTTGAAGCATACCAGAAACTGTTTCATACCTCCACTGGTTGGCTTATTGTGCAAATGTATCATTTACTGTGAGAAGGACTGAGTGTTCCCTCCAACAAAAAAAAAATGGAAGTTATAATGATAGTTCATATACATTACACCCATTCAGCACTCTACAGAAGATTAACCAATTATGCTGTCACGGTTTAGTCCCAGTCAGCAACCAATCACCACGCAGCCACTCGCTCACTCCCTCCCTGGTGGGACGGGGGAGAGAATCAGAAGAGTAAGTGAGGAAACATGGGTTGAGATAAAGACATGATAGGTAAAGCAAAAGCCGCACACACAAGCAAAGCAAAACAAAGTAAGGAATTCATTCACTGCTTCCCATGGGCAGGCAGGCAGGTGTTCAGCCATCTCCAGGAAAGCAGGGCTTCATCACGCGTAACGGTTACTTGGGAAGACAAACACCATCACTTTGAATGTCCCCCCCCTTCCTTCTTCTTCCTCCAGCTTTATATACTGAGCATGACGTCATGTGGTATGACATATCCCTTTGGTCAGTTGGGGTCACCTGTCCTGACTGTGTGCCCCCCCAATTTCTTGCGCACCCAGCAGAGCACAGGGAGCTGAAAAAGTCCTTGACCAGTGTAAGTGCTACTTAACAACAACTAAAACACCTCCATATTATCACCATTTCCAGCACAAATCCAAAACACAACCCCATGCTAGCTACGATGAAGAAAATTAACTCTATCCCAGCTGAAACCAGGACATAGGATAATTCTTTATTTTGGTCTTCAATTTTGGACCTGACGTTTTAAGTACAGTCCCTTCATCATTCATTTTAAACCAATGTCTTTATAATACTGGCATTTATTTTTCTCTGATGCCTGTCATTGTTGCACTGAAACTTTACTACTGACTACAAGTATCAGGGATCTGACAACATAATCTAAGTAATTTGAAGTAAAAGTGATTTAAACCAGACGTTGAATTAAATCTGCAATTAGACAGAATGTAAAATTATAGGTGAACAGTTGTTGTATCCATACAGATACTTTTAAAGGAGCAAAATTTTATCTCACCAATAACATTAGACTGAAAAGAGTCTTCAAGTGAAATACAGAGGAATACATAAAATCTAAATACTTTTTTGTCTTCAAGGCAAGATTATTTGGTCTGTGACTTAGGGCTATTAATTTTTCTGAGCCTCAGGGAAAAATTTAGAACCTCATGAGAAGAGTTCAAGAATTAAATCTTTTTTAATTTTACTCTTAATTACAAAAAATGTGATTGCCTCTTTTATTGATATCCATTTGTTTTCAGTCTCCAGAAAAAGCATAATGAACAAATTCATTTACATAAATGTTACAAAAAGGCATTACATTTTAGCAAATATTAGAGAGCACTTGTAGAAAGTGAATGTAAAACTATCAAGTATGAATAGTTACACTAAAATTTAAAATTATTCAGACTATCAAAAGATCATCCCCCAGTCCAATACATCATACAAATATGTGAGGATCATCTAAAATACATATTTATAGTGTAACATATATCTGTTGGATATGTTACATTTCTTGCCCTGAAGACTAGCAAAATGGTATAAGACCAAGTGTATCGTTTTTGGCCAGGATAGAGTTAATTTTCTTCATCGTAGCTAGCATGGGGTTGTGTTTTGGATTTGTGTTGAAACAGTGTTAATAATACAGGGATGTTTTCGTTACTGCTGAGCAGCGCTGACACACTGTCAAGGCCTTTCATGCTTCTCACCCCACCCCACCAGCAAGCAGGCTGGGGGTGCACAAGGATTTAGGAGGTTAGACAGCCAGGACAGTTGACCCCACCTAACGAAATGGATATTCCACACCATATGACGTCATGCTCAGCACATAAAGCTGGGGGAGGAAGAAGGAAGGGAGGGACATTCAGAGTTATGGTGTTTGTCTTCCCAAGTAACCGTTACGCGTGATGGAGCCCTGCTTTCCTGGAGATGGCTGAACACCTGCCTGCCCATGGGAAGCAATGAGTGAATTCCTTACTTTGTTTTGCTTTGCTTGTGTGTGCGGCTTTTGCTTTACCTGTTAAACTGTTTTTATCTCAACCCACAAGTTGTCTCACTTTTGCCCATCCGATTCTCTCCCCCATCCCACCAGGGAGGAAGTGACTGAGCGGCTGGGAGGGACTGATTTTACCTGCCAGGATTAAAACACATCACCAAGGTGCAGATGATCAGCACCTACAGCATCACTTGCTGCTTTTACAGGTATTCAGGGCAAATATTCTTTTTTAATAGTTTTCAAGATAATATTTTTGCTGGCATAGACAAATGTAAAAAAAAAAAGTAAAGAGAAATTCTTAATGTTGTCCTTTTACATAAAGAAGAGTTTTTAAATGTGAATATTTCTTCATCACAACAAGTTTACCAGGACAACTGGCACTGCTGGCTAAGAAAATGGAGCTATTTGGAAGTTCTGGATCCTTCTCTCTATCATCCTACAATTCATGAATTTATTTCCTTCTGACCTCTGTATTGTCTCATCCTTGAAAAAGTTTAAGAAAAAAGGTAAAAATAGAACAGCTAAAATAAATCCTTCTTATTAACTAGAATGCACCTTAATTGCACTTTAATAATAGAAGTTCATTGAATACCTTTGTTAAGTATATGTATATGGTTTGTTAAGTATATGTATAAAGGTTTGTCAACATATTTCTTAGGAGTGTAAATAATGATATATAACATACGACATACATATTATCAGCATTCTAACCCATCGATATTTTGTGACACGTTGAAAAACTTTAGAGCTTGTCTTCAGATTTTGGAGAGGATGACACAAATACTGTACATTCCACAGAAACTTAAGAGGTCTGTAATGCTCAAAATAAATACATCAATCAAGACCTGATGCAATGAACACTTAGTACTTTTTTCTTTACCTACTTACCTACTAAACTCTACAAAGATTCTCTTTAATGGACTTCTACAAAAAAGAACTAATTAACCAATAAATTTCACCAAATTAAAAATTCCTCTTGAATTTCACTTAACATTTTTTCTTGTATTTAACTGACTAAGAACAGCCCAGGAAATGTTTTGTTTTAGGAAAAAAAAAAGTGTGTGTGTGTGTGTGTTTGTTTTATCAGGCTGATTTACTGATACAGGAGGCTACTGAACCTCTGTTCAGAGTCTTTCATAAATCAATTATTCAAACTGAATTATTTGAATAATATTATTCACCTTTGGTCAGACCTGTATCATGGTGATATGTGAGGGCCTGGGCACTGTACAAAATGTAAAAAAGACTACAATGAATCTTATTATAAAGGTTTGACTGCCATGTCAATGGAAACAATAAAAACACAGTTTACTGTGCCCCAGAAAATGTTCTGGCAGACAATTTAAGAATGGATTAATGACCTTGCTAATGTGTAACTTGACTATGGCCTGGTATCTCCTGCCTAACCTTCTTCTACAACACTGTGCATGAGGGATTTGGATTAAATGAGTCTTAGTCATGCTAATTCTATCCAAGGATGTTTTCCAAACTGGTAGTGAGGTCTAGGTATAAGCCAGTGAAGCATGAGGCATCATTTAGGTACAAGGCAACAGTCTAGACAATCTTAAAAGCTTCCTTTCTCCCTTTTCAATATTCAATAAAAATATTAAAAAATAGATATAGATGAACTGTTTTTTGAAGAAATATCTGAGAATGAAATAGGCTGGAGTAGATGCAAGTAGACAGAAGGAGAAGGGCTAAATATATAAAGAGCAATTTCTTTCCTGTTATCATTATGTCTACTACTGAGCATGTAGTGTTTACTAAACCTTGAAAACAAAGCTTAACAGCATACTTGAAACAGGAGATAATAATAATAATAATGGTTATCATAATCATCATAATCATGTATATTGGGGGGCACAAAAAAAGTATAAAATAATTAATTTCCTTCATGTTTTTATGTGGAAATATCCTTGCCCTAATGTGTTGCCTCCATGGAGGCTCAGAACTGAAAACTGTGCAACATAAAGACATATAGTCTTATTCATACTGTCCAAGCATGGCACTTCCACATATTTCCTGATCTTGATCTTACCCTGGAATATAATTTTAAACATAAAAATATAAAGAAATGGTGAGGAAGGGAGCTACTGAAGTTCTTTTCATCTGGTAATTATACATTTAGCAACTAGCTCAACATGCTTTTAAATCTTACTTCCAGGAAAAGGAAATGCTTTCTATAGACATGTGTTCTACACAGAACTGACCTGGTCTACTTGTGGAGAATATACCCAGAATGGCCACCTGCACTCTGTGTCTGCCAACATTTTCAGACTATAATAGGGCTCAATTTTGCTGTCACTTATACTTGATGAAGAAGTACAAATGGATTAGGACATTATCATCACTTCTGTTTCAAAAAAATCCCACTAATAATGTTAAAGTAGGTAAGCAGCCAAAATAACTAATGGAAAAACCAAACCAAACCAAACCAAACAAAAAACAAACGCATGGGCAATTCAGAAATGTAGAAGTTGTTTCTCTTTCATAAGTTCTCATTCAGATAACAGGTACTCTGAAACAGCCTGAACTCATTTACTTGAACTCACATGCCAAACCAAACCAAACTAAATTAGTTTAATAGACTTAATATGCAATGCATAAGAAATGATGCAAAAATGTGTTGGTGTTCAGCTTCGCCCTAATTTTTTGCATCCAGTATGTCTTCCTATTTTGACTTTATATTTGTTCCATCTTCAAATGAAACAGTATTTACTCAGTGTAAAATATTGGCATTATGCCATTTTGAGAGGCATTATCTACACACACACAAAAATATGTAGTCTATGTAACTTAGTGCTAAAATCTGTATCTAAAGCTTTCTTCTAGTTTCCTATGACCTTTTTTTATAGGTGTTCAAATAAAGTTCCTTTTCAACAAATCACTCAAAATGAAATAAACGTGCATACACAAATAGCTCTAGGAGTTTAAAAAAGTCATTTGAGAACTTCAGGTAAACAGGTGCAAGTTAGTGCACAGACAAAGCTTGATCTTAACTAGTACAAGACTGAACTCAGTTCAGCAAGACAAGCAATACCAATTCTTGGGTAAGAGTGATCAACTTTTGTATACATTTAGAGGATACAGAAGTGATCCTCCATATTTTAGGAGAACATTTGACTTGAAGACAAAAAGAGTGGGGAACCTTAAACTGTCTACTTAGTAATAGAGTCCATCAAAGATAAACAAAGTCTGGTTTTAGAACAGTACACTATATTGACTGCAAAAAAAACTAGATTGAATTTCCCAAATAATTTTAGCTGAAGTGGACAAAAAAAAAAAAGACCAAAAAAAAAATCGAACCAAACACCCTAGGTTTTATGTACTACTGCTGGTAACTGTTTTTGTCTTGTTTTTTGAACTTTAAATTTAATTGGGGCTAGTCAAGTTTGAGTTCCAGATGAATCCAAAGGGATTAAACCTTCCACCTTTCAGAAAAGGTGCTTTTACATCTGATTATCGAATATTTCTGAGAGAGATCCTGTCCCTCTTTCTACTGTGATGTTCTTTCTGATTTGTAAAGGATATTTCACTGAGAAAAGTTCTGACCTGTCTGTGCACTCACCAGAAACTTAAAAGTCATTCATTTGATATTGTTTTGGTTCAGTGACCATGTAATTTTTTTTTCAAAGTGAGACCAACATTAATAGAAGATAGAAAATAGAAAATAATAAGGAAATAGAGCCTGTAATACCCAACGGCCTCATGAGTCAGAGAAATAACCTTTAACTTGAGTTGAAATGGTCTAATACATGGCCTAAGTACTCATGATAGATTTTTAAGGAAGTGATTTCTTGTTGATGCTTTTCATCTTGTATAAGACAAATATTGAGAGAGGCAAGAAAGGACTGTTTGAGGAATGAAGGGAGAAAATATAGGCACAAAATTAGCTGACTCTGCTGTTCATTGCAAGTATCTATTTCACAGTGAATGAAAAATGATGGTCTTCCACAACCTCTTTCAATTAATCAGCCAGGCTCAATAGCCAGGATGGAGAGGTGTTTTCCTCACAGTATCTCATAACATGATAGTTAGGGCATGGTCTTACAAAAGAGTTCGAAAGACTCCTTGTTTAGCAACTGATGGAAAATATTCTACAACTGAGACTTATTAATAAGGTCACTGAGTAAAACCAGTCTAAAGCACTTTGAAATTAACCTTGTGCTTCATTTGCTTTTGTCACAGATGCCATAGAGATGCCATAGACAAAATATTTTTAATATTTAATTATTAAAAATAATAACTGTAGTTTGATCAAAGGTGTTTGCTTTGTTGTGATGTTTCTGTTCAGCAGCAGATATGTGTGTAGCACTACTACAAGGCTGAAGTCTGAATAACTCATCAGAGTAGCTGGAACAGGTGTAAGGAACTTGGGTGGTCAAAGTTTTAGAGGCATGCACTGAGTATTGTTTATTTATGCCCCAGGACAAACTTCATATTTTATTTCTCATAAATTGCTGCATTGCCTTCTGAACAGTAAGATTTAGCTACAAAGTTTACATCTTTTATTAATAACTGCCCTGGAAACACAAACATATTAAGTTAGTTTGCTACCCCAGTCATCTTGGCTACAGTCTGGATATTGAAATAAATATAATCCAGTGCCTGTAGAACATTTCTATAAATGTAGGGATCGGTCTGAGTGCCTTAAAAATGAGTGTTGTTTCTTATCTCTTTCTAGTCTGCTAGAAAACCTGGTTAGCAATTGAGTATAGGTTTTTCTGGAATAGAAGAATGTATCAATCTATGGCATATATAGCCAATGGTTAGGTCAGTAGTGTTAGTTCTTTTTGGCTTGCAATTTTTAGGGGCTGCTTGGCATTTTTTTAGATTGTTTAAATCAGAACTCACACAGCTTTAAAAAATAATCAGTCTGGGGATGGACTGAGTGGAGAGCAGCCCTGGGGAATGTACCCTGGGGCCCTGGGAGCTGGGTGGGAGCTAGGCAGGAGCCAGAAGCAAGCCGTGGCAGCAAAAATGGCCAGCAGCATCTGGGGCTGCATCAGCAGGAGCACCACCAGGACATTAAAGAAAATGTTTATGCCCCTCTACCCAGCATTCACACATACTATGTCCAGTTTGGAGCCCCCCAGTACAAAGAAGACATCATGCTGTAGTAAGCTTAGTGGAAATGCTCAAAGATTACCTGGCTGGAGTAGTTGCCCATGAGGAGAGGCTGGGAGAGAGGGGCTTGTACAGCCTGGTGCAGAGATGGCTTCAGGGCACCTCACAGCCACCCCATAATGTGGGGAGGGGACTGTGAGGACACAGCTGTACTTTTCACAGTGGTTCCTTGTGACAGGATGAGGGAAAACAGGCATAAATTGAAAAAAGAGAGGTTCAGACTGGATACAAGAAGAAACTTTTCTTGCAAGGACAGTCAAGCACTGAGATACATTGCCTGGAGACTGGAGACGTCATACTGGCTCCACCCTTGGATGTTTTCAGAAACCAACTGGATAAAGCCCTCAAGATCTGGTCTGACCATGTTGTTCGTAGGAGGTTGGTTTCAACCTGAATTATCCTATGCTCCTAATGAAAAGATTACAAAAGTGGACACTGACTGTCCTAGAATATATAGACAGACCTTAGACTGAAATGCGTTGTCTTTCTTACTTCCATAGAATTTTAATTTTTTTCTTGTATTCATTAGTTAAAAAGAACCCTAATTCAAATGATGGCTGAACCTCTTGAATTTCTGATTGTAAGGCTCCTTACATATCTTAAAGAGTGATTCTTTAATTAAAATTGTACAAGCCATTCCTACAGGTCCTGGGACCCAAAACCAGCAGCTGCCATAGGAACTAGCATTAATGGTTTATGGTGTTCTCTCTTGCTTATTTCCTCTTTGGCACCATGAACTCTTTATCTTGTCTTGGATCTAAAATATGCTAAAATATTGTTTATTACAGAAAATTCTAAAGTTTAAATGTTTTTATACTGGAGTTCAGGTATTCAAAGATAATTTCTAACAGGCTATTTTATCTACATCACTGCAAAACCCCAGAGTGATTGTTGTCCAGTGAAAGCTTGCCTAGAAAACTGTCTTGCTTAAAGGCCACTTTTCAGCAGTTTTTACTAAACTTTATAAGTTGACTTTAAATCTCCCTTTATTGCCTTCTTCCTAACAGATGTTGCCATCTTCAAAGGTTGGAATTAGCATAAGTATGTGCAATGTAAAAAAAAAAAACAACCAACAAGATACAAATAGATATACTTCTTATTGACAAAGAAATTATTCTATCATAACTTGCATATAAGAATGCAGAAATCTTTATTAAGTTATAGAAAACTTACACACCTGTACACCTAAATTTCAAGCTGCTATTTATCTTTAGAACACGTTTTCAGTATTTACCTAGTTTTTAAATTAAATTAAGTTCAGTTAAGATTAGACAGGGCACCTAAAATACAGACAGACAACATAGCTTTATAAGGCAATTTTGTAAGGATTTTGTCCCACCAAAAACGTTTTTATGACAGATCGATCTGAACCATGTATTAATATATGTTTTAAAGAGAAAGATCTCCACTATATCACTGCTCATCTTTTGCATTTGTGATGGTTAAGGCACAAATGAGTGGAATGTAATATGAGAGTTGTTAAATGTTTGAAGCAAAAATCTGCACTGTAATATTGCTGCAAAATTTAAATTGGCTGTAAGTTTCGCTTAGGGGCAGGGAGTTTAAGGAACATCTGGAGATTCTGAAATAACCTGCATTCATTTACGTTATTTAAGTTGTAAAATCATATTCAGTCTTGACCCACTCAGGAAATCTAGCATAAACGTCCTGCTGATTTTGACAGTCATACAGCAAAAACACCCTCTAATGAGCATTTAATAGTCACCAAAAGTTCTGCATTAAGTACAAAGCCCTTTTGATTACTTATTCCACTAATTTAAAGTAAATGCTTTTACAGATGGCATCTGTTAGGATGCAGAGCGTGTGTTGCATTTATATGTAGTCATTGAAAATAAATTCCAGCTTTGGTATAAGGATTGTACAAAAAAAGATCAAACACAAAACACTGAGTAAACATTTACGGGTGATATTTTTAAAGCTCTTCGTAAAAGCTTATCCAATACCAGAATACAATAGCCAAAGTATATGAAGTAATTTAGAAATACTTTGGCAAATTAGCACCTAAAGAAAAATGACTGAGACAAAGTAATTGAGCTCTTCTATTTTGTTTATCATCTTCCCTGGGGTGCAACAATATTATATTTCACTATCCCTTCAAACTGTATTACCTTATGAATAAAGGAGGAAAAAAATCCACACTTTTAGTAACTAGAGATTAATGGGAGAACAACAATGAGAAATAAAAAACCTACAGCAGTTATCTACTTTTTTGAAGAAGGATATGGGGAAATATTAATTTATTTTGTGTCATCACCAAGAACTTCATCAACAAAAGTCATGCTAGAACATGCATTCAAAAGTGTGCAAATTAAGAGTGATTTTTGTCAGTCTACAAACATGTCTCCAATGACCAAATATTTAATAGTTTGACACATTTGTAAAGAAACATCTTCTGCATATTTTAGAATACTGAGATATTGAGGGCATATTGATAAATAAAAACCCCCAATATTTTTAAAGAAAATATTAGTTAATTTAAATGTAAAGTATATAGCTTTGTTTTATGGTTATTTCCAGAAGTTGCCCTTAAATCTTTTAAGATCACTTCTTAAAAGTTATTAACATTACCCCAGTGTGTGTGCTGTGATACAGAATGTACCAAATGAATATTAATTTCAGAGTAAAATTATAAATATTTTAGGAAAAAACTTTGTAATAGAATACGAAGTTCCTCCAAACACTCAAAAAAACCCCCCAAACAATCTAATTCAGTCATTCGCTTGAGCCAAGAAATTCAAGAATCATCATCACAATTGTGATTTCCCTGTGTTCCAACATGCAGAGCTGTGGTTCTCATCCTTGTCTAAACTATGAGAAAAGTGTACTCTATGTTACACTCCATGACCTTTTTTATCTATTCATCAAAATTGGACACCATCCCAGCTTTGTCCCTTACTGTGCACATAAAGCTGCTTTTAGTGAAAATATGAGCATCAAGAAATGTGCATTTGTTTGTTTGTGTATGTGTGTGTAGTATGTATACAAAGCTGGTCAAGTTTCATACCAACAGACAGGGAAAAATCGAGATGCCCACTTCAACCCAGAATAGAAGAATACTCGGTTTCAATAATTTCGATGAGAACTGTGTCTCCTTTCCCTGCTCTCAGTAAAAGTACCTCTCCTAGAATGCCAAAAAAATAAGAAGAAATCATATTGGTATATTCAGATAGCAATTACAGTCTTTATCTGTAATTTTTATCTTGTTGTAATTAAGATTAATTATTTGTAAAATAACCCATATTAACTAGTGTAATTAAAAGTGCAGTTACAGGCAACTCCAGAAATTATTGTTCTAGGACACTGTTATACATTCATTGTGAAAACTGAGCCAGGTAATCAGCCAGACCAAGTTAATGCAAGATTAACATTTCTTGCATTCTTAAGAAGGATGTTCTTTCCATGAAATTTATTTACTGTGGGATGTGGGAGGCAATATTACTAACTGAGGGAGGCACAAGGGAGGAAGATGTCCTTTTTTCTTTCTCATAAAGGTGAATAATGGCAGTGAAGAAGCTGATGAGCACACAAAAGAGTGCCTTTATAAAAAAAATTAACAGACAACAACAGCCAATATTTCATTCAGTTTCTAACCAGTACGCCCGTAATATGACCCTGAAAAAGCTACATCCTCTGGGAGCAAAACAGTAACTCACTGCCCTGCCCAAGTCTATGTTCAGTCTTTATCAGTTTCATTTTGCTAGAACTATTTCAGAGGTAAGAGAGTAATGAACTTTTCATCCCCCTAGACTACAGCTTATATTTATTTTTACGTGACTACAAAACAATAACTTCCATGGAAGAAGTGCATACCACAGGAACCCTATATTCATGAGCTGGTTTTATTCTAGTTACCTTTTTGTGAGGTGACAGGTTCAGCACAAGCTATTAGACATAGAAGACCCAGGATATACAGCAATGTAAACTAAGGTCGTACAGCCAGAAATTTCAGTGTTTTTTCTCTTGTAATTAATGGCTGCACAAAATAGATTTAAAGAAATGAACTTAGAACTTTACACCAAATTTGCATTGCCTCAGTATTAGGTGTCCACATTCTGAGACATAAGAAATCTTCACGTTTAAATCTAATGGAACTTAATTTTCCCCTGATTATTTTAGTAAAAAATTAGATTAAGTAAATACAATTAAAATAGTTTAAGATATAATTAAGCCAATTATAATAACCACTCTGTATTTTGTTTGTGTAGCAAGGTTTTGGTAGTGAGGGGATGCAGGAGTAGTTTATGAGAGAAGCTACTAGAAGCTTCCCCCATGTCCAATAAAACCAATGCCAGCTGGGTCAAAGGTGGACCCACTGCCGGCCAAGGCTGAGCCCATCAGTGACAGTGATAGCACCTCTGTGATAACAAATTTAAGAAGGAAGAACAAGAAAAATGTCTGCAATTGCAGCCAGAGAGAGGAGTGAAAATATGCGAGAGGAACAGCCCTGCAGACACAAGGTCAGTGAAGAAGGAGGGGGAGGAGGTGCTCCAGGTGCCAGAGCAGAGATTCCCCTGCAGCCCATGGTGAAGACCATGGTGAGGCAGGTTGTTCCCCTGCAGCCCATGGAGGTTAACTGTGGAGCAGATATCCACCTGCAGACCATGGAGGACCCTACACTGGAGCAGGGGGATGCACCCAAAGGAGTCTGTGAGCCCATGAGATGCCCATGCTGGAGCCGGCTCTTGGCAGGACCTGTGGAGCCATGGAGAGAGAAGACCACCCTGGAGTAGATTTTCTGGCAGGACTTGTGAGCCTGTGGGGGACCCACACTGGCACAGTCTGTTCCTGAAGGACTGCACCCAGAGGAAGGGACCCATGCTGGGCCAGTTCATCAAGAGCTGTAGCCCGTGGGAAGAACCCACATTACAGAAGTCCATGGAGGACAGTCTTCTGTGGGAGGGACCCCATGCTGGAGCAGGGAAAGAGTGTGAGGAGTCCTTCCCCTGAGGAGAAAGGAGCAGCAGAGACAAGGTGTGATGAACTGACTGCAAACCTCATTCCCAGTCCCCCTGCACTGGTTGGGGCAGGGAAGAAGTAGAGAAATCAGGAGTAAAGTTAAGCCTGGGAAGAAGTGAGGGCTGGGGTAAAGGTGTTTTAAGATTTCATTTGCATTTCTGTGATTTATTTGATAATAAATTAAATTAATTTTCTTCAAGTCAAGTCTGTTTTTCCTGTGATGGTAGCTGGTGAGTCATCTCTCTCTGTCTTTATCTTGACCCATGAGCTTTTCATTATATTTTCTCTCCCCTGTCCAGCTGAGGAAGGGAGTGACAGAGAGGCTTTGGTGGGCACCTGGCATCCAGCCAGGGTCAACCCACCACACACTCTGATAGGGTATTAAGAGCAAGTAGAAAGCCTAGGTGGAATAGAAACTAACACTGACTAGAAAATAAAATTACAGTCATAGATATCAGGAGGTATACGGATAAAATGAGTATTACTAAAGAGTCAGGTCAGTTCAGCCTTGAAGCGAAAATGAATCAAAATTATATAATTTCTTTGCTATATAAATAAAAAGAGAACAAGTACAGAAGAAAAAGTGAGGCCCCTATTCAGCCAGGATATAGTAGAGATTAAAAATAATCTGTGTACTATCTTAAAAGAACATCTGGCTCACTTTTCAGTAAGAATAAAGATGTTGCATATGCAGAAAAAGTCAGGTTAATTCATGAAATGAGTATGTGAAAACAGAAATATAAATACCTCTTAAGTAAAAGCAAAGTTTCAAGATCTCAAAATCAAGGGATCATATGATATTCACCACCACAGAAAAACTAAAAAAGATGGCAAATTAAATAATAGATTGAGAAACAGGATTTTTTAGTGAACCTGTCTTTATCATGAAGTCATAGCAAATGTAATATCAATATTTACTTAAGGGAGATGTGATTGAGGAAACTGCAAGATCATTAACCTGATACGTGTTATGTGTAACCTCCTAGAGAAATTATTGAAGTACATGATAAAGATAAGAAAGGAAATGGAAAATGAAGTATGTTGCAACATGAATTTACCAAAGTACCTGATGTTAGGCTACCATCTTTACTGTCCGGTCATAAATATCTTCCTAGCAAAAGGAAGTGTGGAAGAGTTGGTTGCTTACACTTTGCCCATAGTAAGAACATTATTAATGATAATCTTAATAAGCATAATTACTCTTCCATTCTTCCCAGGGCTGATGAAAATTGCAAATAGTACCAGTGGATAGAACCATGTGGAACCAGGCACAAACAGTTTCCTAGGTTTAGCAAGAGAATGGTGACACAGGGCAAAGACTAGAAGGAAAGAACTGGGTGAGTTTGAATATATTTGTATGGCACATAGTCCATCTGGTTCCCAAAGTCTATTCACCTGTTAAGTAAGGTCTGTAATGTGAAGTTACTCAAATATACCATCCCACCACTAGTTTATTTCAAGAACTTAATTTCTAGGTTCTAAACACCTTTCTTTTGTTAAGAGCTTTCTCTGTCACCCTGCCAAGGACCTAGTTTTCAACCTTATCAGTACACACCTGCCACATCACTGGTTGTCCAATACCCACTCAAGCACTGAATAAAATAAAATATTCTAAATTAAATGTAGCACAATGTTCTTGGCCTGTATTTAGATTGAAGGTTCTTACTTTGTCTTTCTAAGTTTGAGAAAATATTTGCCTATCTAAAAGCTTCTCTGTTTTAACTATGTGGTTTTAATTAAAGTGTTGTTAGCTCAAAAGGAAATGGAGGAGATATTGAGAACATTTCGCTGACTGTTGACAGAGACCAGGTGAAAGTTTTTTTAGTCCTGTGTTACCTTTGCCTGGATTCCTCTGTTTGATTGCAGATAACCTGGGGTAAAAATGCAGTTGTCGTTGTACAATATAGAATGCACACTTTAATTTCCATATCTGAAACTTAGGCATTCAAATCTGAGGTAATCTGTCTATGTTCCATGAAAATCAAAGAAGAGAGAAGGGACCTTTGGATAATTAATCATCTTATCCTAAGACAGATGTATAGGGCATGTCAGCTGAAAACTTTAGATCAAGGTGAGGTGAAAAAACTGGGACCTGCATATGGCAAAAAGCAAGTCATAGCTTAACATAGTTAAGCCTGGAGTTGGAGTTCTGGATGCTGTATTACAATTGTCGAACTGGAGGTGGTCTAGAGGAAAGCAAAGTAATACAGAAAGCAAAATAAAGTTGGCTAACCTGAAAAATAGAAGACTAAGATAAGATCACACAGGCTTCAAACAGATAAAAGATTTCTCAAAGGCAAAAGGACATAGTTGTTCCTTTGAGTCCACAAAATATATAAGACTTGGTAATGAACTTACACTGAAAAATAGAAAATTCAGGCTCGAACTGTGAAACATTTTCTAATGGTTTAAGTAGTGATGTGCTAGAATAGATTGCCTACAGGGGTTGTGGAAATTTGGAGAAGAGACGGGGAAAAGGCCTAACAACATAGCTGCTTTTTGTTAGAGGCAGCAGATGGGCTAGATGCCTTCCTGAGGTCCTTTACAGACAATATGACTTGAAGAGAAAGCGTGATTGTGAGATGACTGACTCCCACAGTACGATGCAGTCATTTGAAAGGTACCTTTTTGTACTGTTTTTTCTCAGAGAGATAGGTAAAAATTGCTTACTCGATCCCACTGTTTGGACTTCACCTGGAACTCTACTGACAGGTCAGTTTCTGGTTGTACGAGATGGGAACCAGAATGGTTATATGAGATGGAAACAAGACAAAGAGGCTTTATTAAGATCCTGGGCCAACAAGGGAGACTGAAGGTACACGTACCTAGAATGACACAGATGTTTGGTTTACATTTAGTCTGAATTGACAGGGAGTGACATAGCTCTAATCTGGAAGCTATTTAGCCCAGTTGTGTGACTCTGTGCAGTACTAAGACATTCTTCTACTTACTTGCATTTGTCTCTTCAGACATATTCTAAATGACTTATTTAGTCTAGGAAAATGAAAGTTAAGTAGAAAAATTATTTTCTGTATGAACACATGAACAGTACAAATAGCAAAAGAGGACCAGAACAATTTAAACTAAGAAACAACACTGGCTTGATAATAAATGGAAATTGACAGTGAGAATAATTTGATCGAAAATGCACGGTATTTATCCATCAAAGTATGCAGAATCACCTTTCATTAAAGTAGTACAGGTGAAACAGTCCTTCCAGTACTCCAACCAATTTCAGGATAGAATTTCGTCAAGTTTTGAGTGAGATGGTGTAACATAACTGCCTGAAATAGTGGGGACTGAGCTTGATATCCTAAGAAATCCATTTTAGTTCTATGTGTGTGCATTTCAGTTCATTCGTCCAATCATGTCTGTGCATTTCACTCCTATGTATAGTTTTAACCCTCTTAGGTTTAAAATTAATTTGTGTTGCCTGCTGTTACAACATAAAGGGTTACTCAGTCTATAGGTGTGGAGAGATGGTGACTGCGGGTTCACAGGATTACACAATACACAAGGACATGGAACCTTTATCCTCTAAATTTCACTATGTCACAGATTACCACCAATACTACAAAAGTCACCACTAGCAAGTATACTTATGATTAATAAAGTGCCTACATATATATATATATCTCAAGTTACTACAAATTATTATCAGCAATCAATATTATAGCAGTAATCAATTATAGCAGTACCCAACAGCAGCAATCAAGTTACAGGTTACTACAAACTTATCGCTAGTGAAGTAAACTTATTACTAATATAGCAGCAGATGTACTTATGATAGATTACTTACATATATGTATTGCACCAAGTACATTAGACAGAACTGAGAAGGGGGCCAAACCATCCCAGTGGGGAGGACAAACTGATCCCAGAAGGGGACCCAATCATTCCAAAAGTAGGAGGACAAACTGAACTGGTCCAGGAGTAGGGCACCAATAGAATAAGAGACAGTCTCACTTTGAAGATGATCCACACCATGGAGTTTGGAGTCAGACAGGTGTCCCCGGTGAGGGTCCAAGATCTTCTAAAAGGTTCACGCAGACCTGTTAAGGAAAGGGAAAAGTATGCAGCACAGGATTTTCTCAGAGAGACAAGCTCCATTTTGGACAAAAATTAAATCATTTTGTAGAAGTATAAAAGGGTATAGGACACCACCACTCCGATCAGTCAATAGATGCTCTTAATTTCTATTTTTCACTTTTAACAGCCAATAAAGGATGATGTTTTCTATTCCCTCAAACCAATTTTTATTTTTTTCCAGACTGTTTTACTGTTTTTGCAGTTAGAACAGCCAACAACAGTTACCAATTCTTACTTTCTCAGAATGTTTCCCCCCTTTTCTAGACTATTTTTCTCCTTGATTTTGTTCTTGTTGAATGTATATCGGGATGTCTCCAGTTTCTAGGTACCCAGGTGTACTTCAAAGATACCAACTGCACTTCTCAAGGAAGCTTCTAGTTCCCAGACCTAGTTCCCAGGCAAATGTTTCCCAAGCTATCGGGCATTTTCTCTGTCAGTTTGTCAGCAGGTATTTCCTTCTATTCAGTAATTTTCCCTTCTAACTAGGTTACCTTTCTGGCTGCTCACATCACCTGCATAACAAAATATCCTGGATAATAGCATCTTTGTCAGAAAAAGTAATAGGATTAAAAAATATATAAATATCATGCACATGTTGGGTATTTGTCAACCTACAGTAAATTCTGTTTCCTTCAAGCTGATTTATATTGGTGAGTCACATGTTCGACCTTGTATATGAGTCAGAAGAGTGCATGAAGCCAAGTACCTGAAGTGCTGGACAATTAAGGGAAATAATTTGTTTGAAATATAGAAAAAGAAAAAAAGATGTGATTAAACAAACAAGCAAACAAATAAGGCTTTATAAATACTTACACTAAGAACAATGTTCTGTACTCTGTACTTTCAACATGTGTAGGTGCAGAGGGTTTTATTCCCATTCAAGCAGTCCAGGTAGACCACTACTCACTTTGGTGTTGCTTTGGATCCTCTTATTAAACACTTACTGTACAGTATCCACTGCATGGACAGTCTAGTGAGTTAAATCATTAATTTCTAGGTTTTATATTCCAAAAGCTATTTTTTTTTTATAGAAAATATCTTCCCATTGGCTAAGCCTCCTTTGAAAATGGGACTTGAACCTCTTACAGTTAAAGCTTATTATTAGAATGCATTTACTCTATATAATTAAATGTTTCCATTAAATATTCTATCATAGTTACACTAGCTAACAGTTATTATAGGTTTCAGAATATACTTTAACACAGAAAATTCTTAAAGGTGTTCAGCAAATTTGAAACAGCAAATTGAAATGTACAAATACACAACTTGTTAATCAAAGTTGTCACACTCATGAAACTCAGATTTCCCAAAGAAGAATCCTCTTGGAACTTCATTTAATAAAATAAGCATTGCATCCTCTTAGTAGCCTGTACATGATCATGGAATCACAGAATCACAGAATTACATAATCATTTAGGCTAGAAAAGACCTTTAAGATCATCAAGTCTAACTGTAAACCTAACAATGTCAAGTCTACCACTAAAACATGTCCCTAAGTGTCACATCTACATGCCTTTTAAATACCTCCAGGGATGGTGACTCAACCACTTCCCTGGGTAGCCTGTTCCAAAGCTTGATAACACTTTTAGTGAAGGTAGTATCTTAAAAATCAGTAAAGGTTATTTTTAATAACCCTAAACCATAACAATAATTTTTCATCAATTTTGAGGTTTATCATTCAGATACATGATGTAGATGAGCTGAAAAATTACTCCACTGGCATTATACCACTGGCATATAATAATTTTTAAAACAATTTAAATGGGAATAGAGTACTATGTGTCAATAAATATTGATATGAACTTTAGGAAAAAAAGCCCGCTATATTACAGCATGCACACATATACAACTCTAGCCAAAAAAAGAATACAGAAATTGAAAAAAATTTAAAAAAATTTAAGCAAAACATTTTCACTGGGGAGTATTTAAGTATGCTTACTTCTTCATGGTAGAGCAATTCAATGTATGTGACAGTTGCAAATAGCTGTCAGTCTTATTTCTTTCAGCATATTAACAATCCTTTCAGACTTGTTTAAGAAACCACATGTTAGAAAGGCACAGAGACACTCAGAAGTTTATGAAAAATGTGGTGCAAAATTTTATCTTGAGTACAAACTTTAATGATGATTCCTCTTAAATTTAGAAAGAAAAAAATTGAACAAAGAATATGTATATATAGAAATGGAACAAAAATTTGGAGGAACACATACTGTGGGGAGAAAAAAATATTTCCAGTGAAGAAAGGGTTCTTCAAGTAAATTTGAAACAAGCTGGAAATTTGGCTGTGTAGGAATACATAAGGAAAAGGAACCACAGGAGGGCATTTGTAATCAGGAAGTAATTTTAGTTTTAATGAGGGGAAGCAGTAGAAAAGACAGGTCTTTAAGTCACCACCTGGAGGACTTTAAAGGAAGAGGAAAGCTCAGAAAAGACATGCCAGCTTAATATTTTAATGGAGATTTTTTTTTTTTTGAGAAAACAGCGAGGCTGCATAATAATCTGAGGGGCAATAAAGCATGAGGCACTTACTGTGAAATCCAATAAATTACCTATGTAGGGGATGGTATGATTGAAGAAAGACTGATCAGAAAAGGCTACTGAAGTCAAGAACTGTGAGGAGGATAGAGGACTAATGAGGATGATATCCATCATTAATCTAATTAACCTTTTTACATTAAATCATTCTTATTAGAAGTAGCACTTTTAGGCAAATACTTATGGTGAGAAGTTCACCATGGGAGAAAGGGAGGGTGAGGATGGCATGAGATGGTATGGGAGGCCTCTAAGAGCGGAAACAGTGAAACCGTGGGAGCAACAATGGCTGCAGAAGATCTCAAAATGTTCAGAAAGAATTAATAACAAAATTAAGAGGTAAGACAGAAGAAATGTAATAGGCAGTTTTAATACTTATAAGTTTTATGCCTGTCTCTTTATGTGCATTTACATTCATTTTTTAGCTGTATTTCCCAAGAACCCTAGCATGAAATTTCCTATTTTTGTGTACAAAAATATTGGTGCATATTGAGAGCATTCCTTGCTCAATCAGGGTCCTAACCCTTTCTTCTGGAATGAATTTCATTCCATAACATTAACTGCTTTTTGAATGAATTCTTTGTTTTCTATTATACTGTGCATAATTTCTTGAGCTTTTCTCTGCCATGTGTTTTGGAATTAAAATGACATCACAAATTATGCCCTAAGGAGTAGCTCATTTGACTCATTCATGCATAAATTAATATTTTAATGTACCTGATTTTATTGATTTAAAAATTTATTTCAAACATTTTACATTTCTGAAGGGATTAATATTTTTAATTTCTACATCCACGACCTCAAGGTACCCTGCATGATTTTTCCTACCAATAATTTCATTGAAATTAATAGATATATAAGGGGTGAAAAAGCCTTCAGCAGAGTTGCCACTTAAGTTCTTAAATCCAGAAATAAAAATCTGCGTGTTCATACTTTAACTGTTATTTTAAAATACACTGATTTTTGTTTGTAGCAATCTGCTTATCACTTCAAAGCTTCACCTCACAGCACTGTTCAATAAATTTCTCAAATAGATGTACTCTGTTCAAAGTTTTGTAAGGTGGCTTACCAGAGAAACAAATATTTTTGAAACAAATTTTAGGTGATATTAATATTAGTAGATTATTATGTTCTCATTATTCTGCATTCCAAAGGGTTTGCCTGAAGAAACTGAGTAGTATGGCTTATTTCTTTATAGACATATTTCCATTTAGAAATAATCAAGTTTATTTCTGAATTATTGCAAAGCTAAAAAAAAATATTTTTTTTTACAATCTCCATTCAGGCTGGAACAGCTGGCTTATATCTTTCTGGATGTATCATCATTCCCTTACCACAAGGAATAATGAACAAGAAGGTCAAATAAACATGTACTTTTGGCAGAGGACAAATAAAAAGTCATCAATCAATGTTGTTTCTAAATCAAAATCTAATTAAAATATTTCTAATGGGAAAAGTGAGTTGCAATTATAAAAACAGCAACGCGCTGTCTAGAACTAGTTTTTTGTTGTCCTTTCTGCACTTTGCTCCCTAATCTGAGTTGTAAACTTCTAATACTGTTGCCCAAATGCCATTAAGTAATTCTGAGATTATATTATTTAAAAAAAAAATAAAGTTCTGGTTCACTTGAATTCTAAAATTAAGATTAAGATAAATTGGTGTCGCACATATACTTTGACAGTATGTGTCTTAAAGAATGTCAGCTTGCTCTAAAGAACTTGAACTGATCAGTAAAGTTCACATCGGAACCTGATGGCAAATTGCCTTTTTTAAGATACTAGCAGATGATCAGAAAATAATTCTTAGTTTCAGTATCTAAAGGAAATACACTTGCAAAGCAACTTGCATTTTCATTCAAGTGATTGGAAGCAATCAATTTTTTGCAACTATTTGTGTTCAGAAAAATCTACATACCAAATAAAAGAACTAGAGTATATTTGGACCACCCTATAAAATAATCATCCCATAAAATGAGATCAGGACAGTAGACAGATGAAGATATGACTATGTCGAAGCTATATGACCTATTATCTGGTGACCTGAAGGTATTTTGATCTTGGAATGCATGGTAGTTCAGAAGTGAGATAGATGAGGGTTCTGAAGAGGTATAGTATAATCTCCAGTGATAAAATTTGCATAGATGTAATCATCTTACTGATAATTTAATTTTTATAAATGACCAATAATCAGAGAGTAAATGATATTATATAGCCTTAAATATATAATTTATTTCCTTCAGTAGTTTCTTCTGCCAAGCAAGTCTAAATGAAAATCTAAAGAACTCTATATAGTTCAAAATACTTCAGTAAACCTTTAGAAAGGGCTTTCTGTCCTTCCATTTGTCTTATTGGGTAAGCAACGCAGCAGAATAGTTATCTGTGGAATGCATCCAAAGCAAAAACTTTATCCCTAAAAGACAACTGAATTGCAATAGCACTGTAAACTTTCTGAGAAATTGTACTGCTTTCCCTGGATCACCAATATCAACATCAGTCTCACATGAACCATCTTTACACAGCATTTGCATCAAGGACTCTTATCAAGGGTTATTCATGGAGGCTGCTGTGGTTTTACTTCTGTGTAGACTCCTTGTGATATTCCTTACAAACCATGTTACTGTCCAGGTTCTGTTACAGTTAATTCTCAGAGATGCTAAAATTTACTATTTGTGGAATACTTTATAAGCCTACTGTTCTCTACTATCTTGCCACGTTAACTGGCTACCAAAACTATCAGTCTTCACTGAAAAGAGAACAGCTTTCATTTAAAAGTTACTTCTTCTGTAGGTACACAGATAATGAAGGAAAGACGGACACTGAACTTGGACTTTGATGGTTGTGATATGTCAAAAGGTGTCAGAGAGAAGCTAACCAAATTTAGGTCATGTTTAAAAAGCATGTATTCAGTCCACATTAAAAACTAGATATTATCTAGTCTAATTGTCAAGAACTATGAACCAGCAAGGATTTACAGATGATTGACCCATCTAAAGGACAAATAGAAATAATTTTTATTAATTTTTAGAAATTAAGGCATGAAAGCATGAATATTTTGACTAAATTGCCTTTTTACCTAAGAATCTGCCATTCCCAAGGTGAGCACGCTACTCTTTGTAGGACTCAGTCTACTGTGAATGGCAGTTTTCTCAAGCTTTCCTCACCTCCTCTCCCCAGGAATTCATGCTTGTGGAGATAAAATACTATTTTTTCCTAGTATCTGACAGGTGTAGCCTACTGCCTCCACAAAATAGAATCTTTTCTTGGGAAAGAGAGGTGACAAATGTGAGAAAATTTTACAATTTTGGTTCCTCAATGTACATTCCTACATAGAAAGGGAAGCATTCAAGAGACTTGATCTCTTCCCCTTTCGAGTTCTTGAAGGGTTCAAGAGCCACGTAAAGTAAGGACCCTTCCAAAAATACATCTTAAAAGAATATCTGATTTTCACTTAAATTATTTTACATGGGGAGTGCTCTGTGAACCTTCGTCTGCAACTTGTCTCAAACCTGCATCCCCAATAAGAAAACTGCTTAATGGATTTTTTATTTCCTGGTTTGAAATGAGGTTTCTCAGCTATTCTCATTCACTAACTGGTGCTGTATTTTCTGCAAATGCCTTGTGAGATGCTATGGCAGACAAAGGACTTCAGGCCATTGCATTATCCTCATCTTTCTTCCTCCTGCGTGTCTACCAATGAAAGGAAAGGTGCATGTCAAGAACAGGAGTTACTAATGTTTACTAAACTAGGCAGTATGAGAAATATTAGAGATATAGCAAAAGTTTTGCTTAGTACCAGGTGAAACAGTTAATTAGGTAAAAAAGCTTCAGTATATTTTTAAATGCAGTCAACCTTGCAAGCATTCTTCTATTTAAATGAGACTTTCAGATAAGTCCTTCTTTGCATTGCAGCAAAGCTAACACTGAAGCAAATTCAGTGAATTTCCAGGCATGGGTGAATTATAGTCCAGATGGAAATGGACTATTGGAGCTTTGGGTGCCTCTGAAACTTACTCCACCAGGAAATAAAAAGTCAGCTATAATGATGTGAAGAGCCATAAAGATGGCCTAGTTAGAAAGGGAAAATTACTGAACAGAAGAAATTATCTACCGAAAAATAGTGAGAGAGAAAGTCATGCCAGCCCTGAACTGTGACCCTGGGAACTATACCTGTGAACCAGAAACATCCTTGAAAAGTGCAGCTGGCCTCTTTGAAGTGCAGCCGGGGTACCTACAAACTGGAGACGTCCTGAGATACCACTGAAAAGGGCAAAAACAAGAGACTACAGTAGCAACTTATCATCAGAGAAGCTGGAAAACAGTCCAGAAAAATAAAATTGCTTGGAAAGAACTGAAAGCATCATCATTTATTGTCTGTTACAGGTATAAAATAGAAACTAACAACAATTGGCTTCTCAAAGTAGGAAGTCCTACACCCTCTTATGTCTCTCTTGTAAAAAGGACTTAATTTTTTTTCCAAAATGGTGCTTCTCTGTCTGAGAATTTCCCATCTGAGATGCCTGGATGACTCCAGACTCTGTGACATGGATGATTTTTGAAGTGAGACTGTCTGTTATCTTAGTGGTTTGGTCTGTCTTCACTTCTTTTGGTGATGGTTAGGTCCCCCTGCTCTGAGATAGGTTTGTCCCTCACTTTTGGGGTGGTTTCGCTCCTTCTGAAATCTAATTAACTTCATTTTTATATTATATATAGTCATATAAGTAAGCTATAATAAGTGTATCTGCATTTATATTGTTGATAAGCTTGCTTCACTAATGATACAGTAATCTTTAACAGCATATAACTACTTGGTTGTTGCTGTTATGGGTTGTACTACAATACCAAGTGATGCCACTGTTGATTGATACCATACTAATGATTGATCCTATGCTACTGATTGCTGGTAGTAATTTGTAATAGTTTGATAAGTAGTCATTCATACTCATTTTATTAATCATAGGTATACTTGCTAGTGGTGATTTTTGTGATATTGGTTGTAATCTGTAATAAAATAGTGAAATTTAAAGAATAAAGCCTCTCTGTCCTTGTGTATTACTGCATCTTATGAACTCACAGTCCCAATCTCTATATGCCCATAGGATGGGTAACCCTTTAGGTCATGACATATAGTAAGCTCTCTTATGAGTTCTTTAACAGAGTTATAAATAAATGCACAACAAATATCCATGCTCTTTATATTGTACCAGATTCATTGGCTTTGTCTTTATTTTCCCCTGAGGTGCAGAACATGACAAACTTTGCTGAAGAATGCCTGCTTTGTAGTGGTGCAACAGCATAAAACCGTTAAAACATACTAGTTAATTTTCTTCTGCATAATTTACCGTTTATAAATTGGCATTTTTCAGTAAATAAAACTGTATGAGACAGAGGTTTCTTTTCTAGTGGGAATAGTCTATATCTCTTCCCTGATCAATCCTTCAGCCTAGTACTTTTTGAATAGCCTTAAATGGTCTGGGGATATAAATTTCATGTTCTACCCTGTTGTAGGTTATACTTGTGCAGTTGTTCTGTAGTAGTGTTTACTGTGCAGACTTTAAAAGTTTTACATAGTTCTTGTTACAGGAAAACAAATACTGAAATGTAAAGAGCATGGATCTTATTTGCAAATAAAAATTGTCTTCTTTAAGTAAAAAATCACTTAAAACAAGGTACTTTAGTTATATTCTGATTTCTTGAACAATGTTGCAACCAGCACTGGATGGTGTACAGATGACTTCTTTGCTGAAGTTGTTTTACATTGAATGCCTGAAATATAGCTTTATATTTCTTCTGCTATTTTTCCTCTGATTATAGAAATGATGTCATCACTGGAGTTTGAAGGAAGAGCCAGCAAGGATATTCAGATGTTAGTTAGGAGGAATATGAGAGGAAAACAATAATCCATCAAGGCTGAAAAGACTTCAGAGGGACACATGACTGCTAAAATTTCAGCAAGTGAACCACAAGTTCCTGTGAAGTCGGAAGGGAAATATGAAGGGAATACCATGGAATATCTGGAAGAGAGGAAAGAAAATTAGAGGAAAAACATTAAGAAAGATAGGAGGGCAAGATGAAATGGAAGGAATGGCAAGGGAGACAAGAAAATAGTCTAATCTAGAAAAAGCTGTATTTGGAACTAAAAGCAAGTATCACAGAATCACAGAATCTCAGGTTGGAAGAGACCTCAGGGATCACCTAGTCCAACCGTTCTAGGAAGAGCACAGTCTAGACAAGATGGCCCAGCATCCTGTGCAGACGACTCTTGAAGGTGTCCAACGTGGCCGAGGCAACCACTTCCCTGGGGAGATTATTCCAATGGTTGACTGTCCTCAATGGTGTCCACTCCAAATCTCCCCAAGAGCAACTTGTGTCCATTCCCCCTTGTCCTCTCCATGGGTCTCCTTGTAAAAAGGGTGTCTCCGTCTTCTTTGTAGCTACCCCTTAAGTACTGGTACATGGGGATAAGATCCCCTCTGAGCCTCCTTTTCTCAAGGCTGAACAAACCCAGTTCTCCCAGCCTATCCCCATATGGCAGCTTCCCAGTCCTTTGATCATCTTGGTGGCCCTTCTCTGGACCCCTTCCAGCCTGTCCACATCCTTTTTGTATAGCGGGGATGAGAACTGTACACAGCACTCCAGGTGTGGCCTGACAAGCGCTGAATAGAGTGGGATGATGACTTCTTTATCTCTGCTGGCGATGCCCTTTTTGATGCAACCCAGCATCCTGTTGGCCTTCTTGGCCGCAGCAGCACCCTGTTCGCTCATGTTGAGCTTCCTGTCCACCAGGACCCCCAGGTCCCTTTCCACAGAGCCGCTCTCCAGCCAGGGGGATCCCAGTCTGTGCTGCATTCCCGGATTATGTTTTCCCATGTGCATGACCTTACACTTGTCCTTACACCTTATTTTGGCAGTAACAAGGTCAGAAGGGCTATTCAAAACTATCTTTAAATTTTGTGTAGTGATTCAAGACTAATAATAAAAAATGCCCTTTTACAGGCCTTTAAGTATAACTAATTGCTCTAAATTTTAGATTATGTTATGCCTTGCTTAGAAGTGCTTCTTCTCCCTGCTCCCATGAAAGGAAGAGCATGTGGCAATGTAAACTATATCTTAATGAAGTGGAAAGTGATTTCCATTATGTAAAAAAAAAAAAGATACAGGGTATTTGTTAGGCAATTAAAGTCTGACTGACATCAGCTCTCTGGTGCAATAACTGCAAGTGTAGGAGGCCTGAAAAAGAGATAATACAGGCCTATGCTGTATATATTTTGCCCAAGTCCTCTTGGAATTGCCCACCTTGTCTACTTTTCTCTTGGATTGTTCAAATTCCACTATCTTTCTTTCCATGCATTTTACACACTATGTCAATGCTATTGATAAGGCTGCTCTCCACTTAGGTGAAAATCTGAGAGGGTGTAATTTTGACATGCATATGGAAATATCTAAACACTATAGGTTTATTTCATGCTGAGGTCCTTCAATGACAATAAAATGCCCTAATGAGACAATGGTGCTCTGGAATGCTCTCTTGATAAAGTAGTCACACCAATAAAGATGATTTCACGCACATTGCAATTAACAGTGTCGGTGCCTCGGTGAGAATGACTGTTTCTCAGCTTTCAAAACTTCTGCATCTAAATAGAAATTCATAAACAATAACTTGTAATTAAACAGTAAATGGAAAACTCTCACTTTCACTGTAACAGCTGATAATGTACGGTACAGGCTGCTGAAAAATAAGTGGACACCTCTGTTTCATATATATCAAGATTGTTGGCTCACAGAAAGACAAACCTTGGCTTTCCTTAACTATGTTTTACATGGAAATAAGTCACTAAAGCATGACCATGGAACACATACACTAGGGCTAATCACTTGTAATATTGACAGACTTTGGTAGCTGAGAGTTTGGGAAGAAAATGAATTATTACTCCCTACTCCAATTCCTTTACTCTTGAAGATCACCATTTCTTAAGTTGACTGTGCTTCGTGTATAACAATAAAGTGAAAAAAATTGACAGCCTCTAAATTATTTGCTTTAATCCAGTTTTTTCATTCAGTTCTAACATTAAAAAAAATAAATTATTTTTTTCTAGAAAGCCTGATAATAAAGTGTGTATAACATATTCTACATATTAATCTGTATTCCACATGGAACGCTTTTTAAAGTTAATATTATCCCTTCCAGTAATAAACTGCTCCTCATTATTGTTCCCTTCATGTTTGTTAAATCTATAGTCTATACAATCCAACTGTTTCATGCCAGAATGAGCTTCTTATAGCTATTTCCAGCTATTCAGAAAACCAAAGAATATCTATGCAACCAAATAATATCCTTATTTCAGAAACATTGTGATTTGGGTATTGTTTGTTTGTTTTTTTTGTTTATTTTCCTGATCTTCATGCACTTTCACAAGAGCAGAGAAAAACTGCACACTCGCTCTCAACCCCATTTTTGAGGTGTCAAGATTTAGTGATGGAATGGCATTCCTCTTAAGAAAAACTGTTGCAATTGGCTTTGGATTTGCTCAAAGTGAGCTTGGCAGGTCAGCTACGTCAAACGAGAGAGAGATAGTGCCTATCTTTGGGTAAAAGTTGCCTGTCAGAAGTGTTCCAGTTACTTTCTGGTCAGGGCTGAATCACCCTAAACCAATTGAATAACTGGCCTTAAAGGTATTGTAGAGCATTGCTTGCATGAAGTCTCCAAAGAGAAACATCAAGATTCCCTGTCCAAGTCAGCTGAAGGCAATGGTGCATTATAAAGTATTTTGCAAGGCGAGGCAAGCAAATATGGGGAACAGTTGCATTTTCAACCAAAGTCTGTGAAAAACATGTTATATTTATAGCATAATCATCTCTGTCACTGTATTTTTAAGACACAAAGCAATCTAACACAGATTTAAAAAAAAAAAAAAAAGAAGAAAAAAACTTAATTACCACTCCTAGTCATTGCACTGCACCAGATGTTGGCTTAATTGAACAAATACTGTCTGTTATGATTACAGCGAAGCATATTGTAACTATGGTTATAACAGACACTGGCACAGATCGCCAGCCAGCATAAATCAATAGAAGCCCATTGACACCACTGTATGAAGGCTGATTTTCACAAGCAGAGGTTTTGGTCTATAATTTCCAGGTTATAAGAAAGGAGGGGCATACAAAAGACATTTTCAACATTACTTTATAAATACACTTTTTTTTTTCCCTCCACATTGGAAAAGCATAAATAGTTATTTCGGCCATCTGAGTACAGATTGTAATCAAATATTGTATTTGTTGAATTAACATATGCTGTCACATTACCACACCTGACAACATAACTTCAAATTTTGCCCTTAGAATTTCAGGCAAAGATTCTGTGCTCTCCAACATAAAGCTAAGGTAATCCAAATTGTTGATTAAATAGTTTTATCAAATAGTGTAGCAGTAATATCTGTGTGACTGCTACATAAGCATAACATTACCCAGCCATAATAAAAGGTTTTATATGTAGTGTTCCTCTGGGGTTTATCAATCTGCCTTTGTTATTAAGTCTGCCAAAGACTAAAGAGCTCATTTGAAGAAAATTACATTTTTAGCACTCTTTTTTAATATTTTGCAACAAATGGAGTATCTATGATAAAACTCAGTGGACCATCACAAATTTAAAATGGTGATTTTAGATTTTCAACCATTATAAGATAATAAAAAATAAAAACACATTAAAAAGTATAGTCAACATAAGGATTATGAGGGAAAGGTGGAGAAATTTTCATTTATGAAGACCACTTTTTATATATGCAGTTCCAAAAATACATCTAATCCGAGGGCTCTTTCAGACTAAAATTTCACTACAATATTTACAGATACAGATCACTACATCCCTAATAAAAGCTGTTATTAGAAAACAGTAAAATAATCATCTTCATTGCCTCACTGACCAATTTATGTAGAGAAGAAATCATTGTATGCAAACAGGGTAACATTAAAATGTAGTGTTGACCTCCACTCTTTAATAAGGAGATTCAGTACTGAATATATGCTCTTTTGAAGGGCCCCTTGAGCTTTGATTATTTTATTGTGAACTTGGTGCCTAGAACCACTTAGCCAAGTCAAAAGATTAGCTAGGGGCCTCCCATTCCTACCAAGGTCTGGTACAAACTGTAGTTAACAGATTAAGTTGAAGGGCCCTTCTGTTGGGTGCTTTCATTGTTTCAGTCCTTGGAGTACTCCAGCTACAAGACACCAAGCTGATTACATACATTGTAAACAGCCTGTCTTGTTTTGAAATTTGTATGTAGGGTAATGAACATTGTAAACATATGTAAAACTTCACACTAAGTTATTTTAGAGCTGCAGTTCAGTGCTTATTAAAATTCTGTCTTTCTGGCCTTTATCAGGCAATGCCATTCAGCTGTAGTGATTTCACCAGGGGTGAAATATGCCTTATTCAGAAATGGAAATCCTAAATTCCAAGAACACAATGATACAAAGGGGTCAGGCTCTCCCTCTAAACTATGCATGTCACTTATTTCCCAGAAACTGAAGTAGGCATAAAAAATCCAGTTAAACAAAGAAACTGCAGCTAAAATTTAAATTATCTCAAACTGAGGTGACAAAAATGGTTAGACGAACAAGCACGCAGTTCCCAACATGGATTATAATTATAATTCTTTATAATTAGCACCATATTTGAATTTTTAAATATATTTATCTTTTAAAAATATTCAGATCTTTCATTCTCCACAGACCCCCCACCCTTCTTTCTCTTTCTGTATAAAGCTAAAGGAAAATTAAATGTTGGCAGTTAAACTAGCTACATAAGTATGGCAACCACCCAAAATTCATACAGGCAGATCTGGAGTCATCTTTACATGTGCAAAAATAGTTGAAAAAGATTTTAGCACTCTAGACATTTTATCTGGGTAAGATCTTACTCAGTAGAAGGTGATTGACAGCAGCTCTTATGTTTGAAGAATTTAACGGAAAATGTGCAATGTCTAATAAATGGTGCTCCTCACAGAGTTCAGCCATTTATTTGTTCAGAAAAGCACATGCAGAGCACTCTGGGTCAGATGCTGGGGAAATGTTTCATTGTCTTATGTAGATGAGTCTGTCCTTTTGTACAGACCCACTATATTTACCAAAGTAATTGGTAATTGTTACATAGAATATCACTTCTGCCACAGAAACCTGACCACTGGAGATTTAATGAGTTGAACCTGTGTCAAAAAGAAGCAGTTTTATTTATTGCTGTGAAATTTGTGTAGTATCCCTCAGTGTGTATTTTTTGCTCCAAGAGGCTACTTTGCATGAATCAGTCAAATATAATCCACTGCAGTTTCAGGTATATTTGAGTTCATTATTAATTCCTCACAACTTACTGAAATCTGCTTTGGGAATTTAGATCCTAAGAATAGTTTTAAAAAGGCGACGAATCAGAGTACAGGTATTTTAGAAGGACAATCACTGTAAGGTACGTCACTTTGGAATAATAAATTGCTGTCAAAAGTTTTCAGACTAGATGCTGCCCTCACTTACAGTAGTGTCAGTCAAGAATAAGTCTTCTGAATCAAATGTAATTATTCTGGGTTTAAATCATATATCTGAAACCACACAGTGGTTCAGGCTGCTCCATAAATTAACCAGGGTTTGCTCATGTACTCTTTGTTCAGACAAACATATATTCAGGTAAATATGTAGAAGTGTATGCTTGGGGAAAGGATTATAGATGATTATAACACTAGATGATTATAACACAAATAACTTAATTCTAGCTGAAATTCATTCCCTCTGGCACTCCCCAATGCACACACACAAACACAGACACACATATGCACATATACACACATGTACTCCTGTAAAAATTCTAAGTACATAGCCTTTGTTCAAGGAGCACCACTGAGGCCGGATAGTAAAATAGCTATTTCCTAAACCAGAGGTAGGCAAAGAAACAGCGGTGAGACTTCCACCCGCAAGTTACAACAGTGGCCACACCTGTGGTTCAAAGCCAAGGCCTTAGGACCCCCTGTAAGACAGAGGCACTTACTCTTAAGTAGATAGAAAATCTATCATCAGTTGAGTGAATTTTATTAATGTTTTACATTTGTTGTAAGCCTGGTATAAAATCCTCTCATAGGAAAAGTGGAAGAAAAGCTTATATAAAATATGCATTATAAAAAAATTTCAAACAATGAAAACACTGAGGAAGTTCTTTCATTTATCTTTATTATTTTTAACGTGTTATTCAAAGAAGTAATCTAATTCATCACTTGACTGTTTTTTATTAATTTTAAGCATACAGCAAGATACTTCAAATGCAATGGAGCCTTTTTTTGTCTGGACCAAATTTTCTCTCCAGTCAAGATTTTTTTTCCAATGAGTCAAGAATAATTTTATACCTTGTTTGTTTTGTATTGCTGCATAGGAACATAATTTTGTTTATTGTCCACTCTCCCCTTCTACTTTTAAAAGTGCCATTTGTATAAAATATTATGTGTAATAAATCACTCATGGCAGAAATAGTAATAATATTGACCACACATAACTATTTATCATTGTGTTTACCATTGTGCTTGCTCTCTTCCTGCCCTGCGCACACTCCCGCTGTGCCTGAAACATTCAAGGAGAGCAGAAAAGCTATGCATCATTGTCACCAGTGGGATTTCCACTGTAGAACTGGCACAGACATAGTGTAACAAATACTCATAACAAAATACTAGTTTGTGTTGAGAGAAGACCTGTCATAACTTTTATGGACTTCAGTAGTCTTTGGTTTAGGCCTGAAGGAAATGTGAAAGTACAGATCATCAAAACAAATGCTTTAAAATGCAGTTTTGCTCTAAAATGTGAACATTCCTGGCCTCACCAAGGTTGGCCAAGTGATCAGGCACACGATTATTTTAATAATTGATATGTACTTATTATTTTGTGTCTTTTGAATTTTTAAGGAGTCCATTAATTTAATTTTCTACCGGATCAGGTAGTATTGCTTGTTAATATAGCTTAGTGCATGTTCTTCAGCTGCTCCACGTATTCACACAATGGCATTTCTGTGGGTCTTCCCATCATTTCAGGGAGAATTAGTTAACAAGTTAAACCTCTAGTTAACCACTGCAATGCCAGCCTATGGCTCAAGATTGATTTTTATGTTGCCAGAAGCTTTTGTTATTACAAATGACACAGACAAAAATATTTACCTTCTTGATCTTTGCAGGAAATTAATCACTGTCTTTGCTGATAGGGTAAAAGATGATAAGCTTGTTAAGTGATAAAAATACAGGTGTGGAAATGTCTTAATTTCTGGGATATAAGACACATGCTCTGTCTAACCCCAAAAACTTGCTTGTTTCTTTTACTGGGAAGCTAATTTCTGTGTATTTTGAAATTATTCTCCATCCCACTAAAACTGAAATCCAGTTATCAAATCAAGAGCTTCAGACGTGCGTATTGATGGCAAATAGAACTTATTCTCTTCTGGGAGTCTATTTTTATCTTGCTAAACTGATTTCACAGAAATAACAGAAAACCCCGTAAGTTTGAGGTTTTCCTTCTTTTTTGATAAACCGAAATTACCTGGAACTGACACAATTAACAAACTTACTTGCCGGCATGAGAGCAAAAAAGTGCTGATTTCAAACTGCCTCTCTAGAAAGTTAATTTACTAATTTCTTAGTATTTTGTGTGTCAAAAAATATTTTTAAATTATTATTCTCATTATAGAAAGATAGACTCTTTTGGAGTTCTTCTGTATACTTTAGTGTTATATGGAATAATATACACTTCTACATATACTAATGTATGTTAACAATAACAATTAGAATGTTGTAATTAATGGTTAATAATTATGCATTATATAAAAATAATAATTATACTAAATAATAATAATAAAATAACTAAATAGACCTAAACATATAGGAAGTTATAGAATTTAAACTGGAGACTCACAGTAAACATGACAGCTTTCAAACATTATTTAAAAGTACAAGTGTTCTTAACTTTTTTTTTATTTTACAGAAACTCTCCATCCTTCTTTGAATTTGTTTTACACCCCTTTCCCACAGTGACAACCTCATAGAATGCAATTGATCTACTGATCTATACACTTCAATGGCTTGCAACTTTTTGTCTCAGTTACACCAGCATCTATTTTATATGCAAGTCCTAGATTTGTGACTTCATCATATCCATGTCCTGCCACCAGATACAGAAGCGCTTTGTTCTGCTTCTTTTCATGCTGGAGGAGTTTTTCCTAGGGGTTGCTCCTTGTTCTGAAACATGAAAATGTGTGAAGCATAAAACTCCAGCTGTGAATACTTACCTCCCTGCAGTGTTAAAAAGTTCAATATACAAAACACCTGGTTTCAAGCAAAATGTACACTAAGATATATGGCAATGAGACAGTTTTAATATACCCCATAGGGCCCTCAAGCAGTTTTTAAATTAAAGACAAAACATAGTTTGGTTTCTGGGTTTTTTTTGTTTTGTTTTTATTTTTTTTTATTTTTTTTTAAATGAGCCTTTACAATTTCACAAATAATGAATTGATACCTCTTCAACTGAAGAGAAAGTCATAAACTAAAAAGTGATTTGTGGTGAGCGGAATAAAATACAGTGGCTCCCCAGAAAAAAAAAAGAAAGGTAATCTTGACATGGCAATACATGCTATGGGGCAGACCTACAATCTACTTGAGGTTTACTTATTAACAATTTAGCATGTTTAAGACTTATTTTGTAACAGTTCAGACAGCCAAATGTCGATACATTGGCATGTAGAATGTTAGATGGTGACAACAGAGTCTGATCCTCCTTCATTATGTTCTGCAGACACTATTTCACCTTTATATTTGACTGTACTTCCATGTTTTAATGCCCAGAACTGTAGGTGTGCCTTGACATAATTGACAAGAAGTTCACAAGAAAAAAAAATAAGGAAATTCAGAAAATCATAAGTTATCAGACATTGTCATTATGACTTCATGTAACAGATACAGACATCTCCATTATTTCTGTTTTAGCTCAGGCCCACGTACTTGTTTCTTCTGGTATTACATCTTGCCTGTTTAGTAGGCTTTTCCTCTGAATAATACCAGTTTTGTCTTCAGAGGGTAATGCGTAACAATGGGAACACAATCTTCCCCAACATATGGGCATGTGATCAAAAATGTGTTTGTATTTTTAAATAATCTACACTATTTAGGTTACAAAAGGACAGACATCTGGCATATATAAGGTATCTATAAAGTTAAAAATGGAAATTTTCAATACTTTTTTCAGAATAATCTTTGGGGCTCAAGTGTTTGATGGACTAAGTACTCAATATACCCATGCAGCTATATGCTAAGGTAGGACTGAGAAATTTTCCCTATGATAGGTGATAAATTTTGGAACCTGTGGATGAGCTTGACAGCTTGTATAGGAGACCAGCTGAGCTTTACCCAATAGCTGGACTCCACCTCTACATTGTCCACAGGTAAGGAATGGCCAGAAACAGACCTTGGGAGGCACAGAGAGCTCTTCCTCTGTGGGGAGAATGCAATCATAGCTCAGTCAGCTTTTTTCTGACTCATCACTATGAATTTAATATTCAAATCACTCTTAAAATAAAAGAGTGCCTGTCAGGTGCCATTTATGAACTGTAATGTAATGGCAACTAGATATGAGTACTGTTAAAGTATGCAGCCATGAAGCATGGACTGAGTACAAGAATGTCATGCAGAAACCAATAACTGACTCCAGGACAGAGTTCAAGGAGACATTTCATTAGTATGCTAAAGAATTTTATTAAATATGTTTATTTAGCCATATTTTCCATTTTCAGTGGTCAACCACTGAAAAATTAGCAGCTTTCAGTCATATATGGTAGGTGGATTTTGTACTCTGCTTCTGCTAACACTTAAGATTTGTTAACTTGTAACTGTTAAATAATCTTATCTCAGTGGTCATCACCAAGTAAAATAAATTAATTAACTTACAGCTCCTTAATGAAGCCATTACCTTTATGTATCTCTAGAGATGGATGAAGAAATAATTATTGGAATATATAAGCAACAGCTGTAGTGAAGCTACCATTATTAAGAACATTTTTATAATGTACAGTTAGTGTTTTCATTAAAAATAAAATAAAATTACTACTTTATGTTCCTGAGTTCAGTAGCTGTGTACGTACTCTTAGTCCATACCAAATTCAAATTACCCTTAACTTGTCTTAAAATACAGCCTGTATAACTTCATATTTACCATGTACTAAGGCAATTGACACAAGACAGTTGCATTGTACAAATTATATGCCATAACAGACCTATAGAGCTGCCTCAGCACTACACTTTTTCATTACAGTTGCATAAAACATTGTTTATCTTTATATTTAGACAATAAAATTAAATTTATTTTCCACAAAATATTATTTAAATCACCTTTATTTTTATTAATGAGAGCAATCTGGTTTTGTTGATCATGCTAATATCAAAAGGTTCCAGTCGACATTTATTTAATAACTACTGTTCCAGACTTCTTGGAAGGCAGTAGAATAAGATCCTAAAGCCCTTTTCCCTTTTGTCAATACAAATGTGTGTTTTAAAGGCAATATGAAGTGTGCAATAAAAAAAAAAAAAAACAACAGATGCTTTCTGATAATGTTGTTTAAAACTTTTTACACTTTTTAATCCACAAAATTAACTGGATTCTTACCAGATTATAAGCAATAAAAACACATTACTTCATAATGGTATTTATTGATCTACCCAAGCAAGAATCATCAGGACTTAAATATGTACATGTATGTTTACATAAGGGCTTATGGAATGTTGATACATTTTGACTGCATTTTTCAAGTGTTGCTAAGATTTTAATCTAATGAAGCAGCTCCCTGGGTTATCCTTTTGTCCTTACTGCTCCAAAACGAAGAAACCCTCCAAGGAGAGAAATTGAATTAATTCTAAACTGTGGTCTACAGCTTGCCTTAGTGCTCTGTTGAACTTTCCACTAGAATTCCAGACCTCCTTTGTGCAGTTCATATGACTAAAAACTGATTAAATGGAAAGAAGAAGATTAGCTCTATTTTTTTCCTAATTTACAGAGTTTAAATAGCAGAAAGAAAAAGAAATAATGTAATGCACAAGGAGAAACGAAGTGCAGGTTACTATCAGGAAATTTCAGGATTAACAGCAATATTCTCCCAACGGTAGCAGGAACACCATTATTTGTAACTTATTAAAAGTGGAAAAAGTAAAGCAAAGAGTAATCTTGCATTAACTGGATTGTGTACTCTAGTAGATCTCTCAAATAACTAAATTGAGAAGTGTTTCTTTGATTAAGAGCTTACAGCATGGTTTAGATAAACAGAATTTTCTATTTCTGCAGAATATTGAAATATTCATCATCCTTTCTTGTGAGAATGATATTCGCAGGCTGATTCTGATTTCAATGAATGTATTAAAATTTTGTAAATTGCAAATCCAACCATGGACAAAAAATAATTCTTGTCTATAAGATACCTTTGAATGATTCAGCATGCTTACATATTTCTCAGACTTACAATTAATTGTTTAAATAAATATCACTGATCCCTTAAATGATGACAAAGATTTTAAGCAGAAAACGTATGATCAATGCCCAAGAAATAAAAGATCAGAAATACTGTGTTAAGTATGCATGACAATTCACTCCAATAACAGGACACTTTTAGGATTCCAGGCTGTTTCAACGATGCAGTGACTATCCAAATATTAATTAATTAATTAATTAATACAAATAGTATGCTCTCAAAAAATAAGCTCTATATAAACTTTTATTTATAAAATTCCATACAAAACTTTTTTTTTTTTTTAATTGGAGGAACTATTCTTGAGAATCTGCTTTCACAAATGTTAAAAGATGAAATTGTTACAAATCATAAATGTTCAGTGACATTTCAAGGTTTCAGTGAATGAGAATGGCATGTTGTTAAAGTGGTAGATTTTAGTAGGTGTTTAAATAACAAGTACTGTCAGAACTGTTAGTAATAAGAACAATATCAGTTATCTTTAAAAATAATATAATTTTGTTTGTTGTTTTTTAATAAAGGTAGACTCAGAGCATGCTTTCATTAGGTCCAAATCCTTCTTCAGAACCAACCTTTGAGCACAACTGATTTTCAATAGCAAGATGTTTTTCAAAAGAAAAGGAAAACATCAGGTGAACACCTGCAAGAAGAGGTATATCCTCAGATATTCAGCAGGTGTTTTGGACTGCAGCTGTCTTCTGACTCACGTTTCTAGGAGACATCCTAGAAGCACAGACCATGAAAACATTTCCTATTTAAAAGTTAGTCCTGCATTCAGAAGTATCAGAAGAAAAAAAAGAGTATGTATTTTTATGGAGGATTAATCTTCACTCTGTTAGTATTAACCAGCTTGAACTATTACAAGAGGTGATATAAATGACACTGGTTTGGGTAAGATAATTTCATTTATGCACCAGTGAAAGAGCCACTATGCCTTGACTTCAGATGAAAAATGTTTTGGTTATGTTTTGAGGAATAATTAGGCTATGGGAAAGGGGTACTCCAAGGCAGAATTTTCCCCTTTTTAAACACTTTAGGTGGTAATCTAATTATTTATATTTTATAATGACCTATATTAAAACAAAACCCAAACAGTTCATGTTCTTTCTTTGGTAAATACACTATTATCTTATTCAGTTAAAAATTATTTTTCTTTTAAGGTATGTTATTTTGCTCCAGGAGAAATACGCATGCATCTCATGTTGATACCTTACAAATGTATAGATGTTAAAAACATGAAACAGGTTATATAATTCCTGTGCTCTGGAAAGGAATTCTATCTTCACAAAGTGTCCACATGGATCGTGCAGAAGATGGTGATTTTATGTCTGCCGGATGAAATATTAGATTCACATTGAAGAGACAGAATTCTGCATATTTAAAAAGTCTCCTCTGGGAAAATACGTTAACACAATTCCTTGAAATTGCCTGCCTAGAACAGTCACAGTTTAGCACTTTGATGATAAACTCCACAAGACACAAATTCTTTCCTTTGTCTTTGAAAAAGACTACAAATGTCCTCTGACCTATGTACTAGGACAGTACTGAAAAACAATTAATCAAAATTCATTTCCCATCTTTGCAATGCCCTTTTGTGTAAGTTTAAGAAAAACACAGCTTGTCTTTCCAGTCCACAGATGTTAACAACATGAAATAGCATGTTCAGAATCCTAAGCATTATATGAAGAGGATTTCTTTAAAAATAAAATTAATTACTGTAGAACATATCTATACTCTTCTATACTACAACAAAGTTTAATGTCCTTTTAGATATTGATTTCTGTTATAGCTGAATTCCAGTATTCCAGTTATTGCTGAAAATAAAGGTAAGTTAAATAAACACGTAAATACATTAATTATTTTCAGCAAGTTGATGTTGAATACTGAAAAAATATGAACACTCTGGAAGGCTTAAAATTGTGTAGTATACACTCACAGAAGCTTCTCTTTCTTTCACATATAGATTTGAAGGAAAGTGGGTCTTTTATTTTTTTCTTTGCATTTTTTTTTTTGTTTTCCCATGGAATGCCACAAACTTCTTTTAAGTTACCACATTCCCTTCACAATATGAGGTTAGACTCTGATATCTGAAATAATATTGTAAAAAGGTAAATACATCCATTATATTGTCTTTGACATTATCTTGTTCAAGTGTCATTTAGCTGTTCTTCCCAAACACTAAGTCAGTCAGAGCAGTCCTTCAGAGGTATCTTCTATGGCTTTTGGGTTACGAATTTCTACCTGGTATCAGCATGTAGAACACTACCTGAAGCCACTTAGGAAAGGGGAAAAAAATCTAGTCCAAGTATGCTACTGAAATAGGGTTTTAATTGGTATTTATGATCACAATCCACTTGTCTGATTTTTATCTTTTTTTATTATTTTTTTTTCCTTTCACCAGAGGAAAGATTCTGGCTTCAAAAAGACTTTCTTCAGTTCACACTAATTAGGTATATTTCCAACAAGTACCATTTCAAAAAATGTTTGAATAGTAACTGACTTATGTGGGCTCTCATGCATCTTTCATACCAGCAAAAAGTTTGATACATACTCTACTTCTACTTGATATCTAATAAAATACTGAGATTGTTTTTCTGCTATGGAAACCTCAGTACAGAAGCTGCATGTCTCTGGGGTAACATACAGATCATTATAGCTAGTTGAAAGATAGCAGCCGTCCTTTTTGGCTACATTTATACTAATAAATTAAGCAGGTCTGGAGACCAGTACACACACCGTGTCAGACTGCTTAGTTGCTTGAATGTCTCTTGACACATACCCTTTGCTATATCAAGAAGCACACTCTCAGGTAAACTCAGAGTTTGGTGGGGGGCACACATAGGCCAAGAGCTGTTATTAACAGCAATAAAAATAATCCTGTCTTTTTCTGGATATGGTCTGTGTTATGGCACCTGTCTTCAAGGCCAGAGAATACGTCCTGTCCCATTGTATTTGTATAGACATTTATTACATCTAATACATTTTGATAAGCTCCCTGCAGAATGTATTTAGAGAAATTTTTTTCTTGCATACTCCCAGCCCTATATTCTTGTTCCATATCTTCCATTCTTTTTTCTTTATTAGTTTGTTTGTTTTGTTTTACAATTACTTTTCCTTCCAGTTTGGCTTTTGCATTTTCACATGAGCTTTGTTTCTCTTTCCTTTGAAACAAATTCTATCTTCCCTCTGAAGACACAGCAGTTCCTGATTTTTCTAGTCTTGTTGTCCAAGATACTTTTTGTAGAATCTGTAGTTTCTCTGAAGGTGTATCGTGATTAATCCTGGCTTTCCAACAGCTTAGATCCAAGTACTGGCATAAAGCACTAGCAGTAACAAAATACTTTATGATGGTTTCCTCTTTATCAACTTTACATTTAAGTTTTGCAGTCAACCAGGCTTTAGTATTTGACGTTACTTCACATTAAGATCTGGAGGAGTCTAGGTTTCTAGTCTTTTCCTTTTCCCCTCTGGAAAATTGGGGAGAATATAGACAAAAATCCCTTTTGTCTGTGCTCAAGGCCCTCAAAATATCTTAGCTGGGAACCAGATTAACCCTACTGTACCATCCTGTTTGTTTTCCCAGGCTATCTTTAAATACTGCCGGAATCAATGAAGATAATAGGGAGAGAAGTGAGACCACTGTCTGTTGAAGTTCATAACCTGCTTGATCCCAGAGAGGAGAAAAATGTGGACCACCTGAATTGTCTCTGAGCAGTTACAGAATCCCATTTCTACCCCAGATTGCTTTCAAACATGACACTGTTACTTGCTGCCAGAGACTTTTTCATGTTTGATGCTCTCTCTACATGTCTCTACATCTGAGAACAGGTAGTGAGGTAGTGAGGGTGTTGGCATAACATTTCCTTGTATCTCCCAAGCTGTTTAATTTTCCTAAATAATTTGGGATGCTTTCCACCTCTCCTCATCCTCTCTGAGTGGTTTCCATAAGAACAGAAAAAAGACCTACGTTAAAATATTTCAACACCCAAGTCCTGAAAAAAAGAAATATGCACCTTAACCTCCTTATTTTAAAAGAACGAAGTGGCAGAACTGTATGCTAGCTATCTGATTATTCCATGCTTTAAGAATAAACTTGCCTACTTCATATACAATATATTAATCAGCAATCTTTCTTTTCAAAACTGACTCATAAGAATTCAACGAATAGAATAATTGAGCATTCACTGAAATAGGGGGAAAAAATCCAAGGACAATTATTAGGGAAAAGGCTGTAATGCCACGAATCCTAAATATGCTATGTCAATTCCCACTTGCCCTGCTTACAGCAAAATCAATATGCTTACAAGCACAGAGTAATGACAGTAGAGAATAATTAGAATAATCTTTTATAGGATCTATTTTGCATAATCTAAGACAGACTTTACCATAGAACAAAAAAACCCCACCTTAATTAGATTAAATAATCTTCTTGAAAAATATACTAGAAAAGCAGGTATGAACCGATAAAGTATATCTTCTACGGATGATACATCTATGTGAATCTCTGTGGTGCATCTACAGATGATATCAACTAAGGCAATTCAGTATTTTCTAACTTTATATTATACATTTACATTTTGAATTTGTGTAAGTAATGTCTGGGTGCACACTCAGATGTGGACAAATTACTAAGTCTTTGTTACAGATTTCCCCATATTTAACTAGTTGCCAATAATAAACTGTCATTAGTTATAACATGTACAATGAAAAATTATTGTGGCATTTCCTTTAAACAAAGTAGTGGGATGAAGACAAAGTATGACTCATAGTCACACGAAGATTCATACAGATACTTGTTAGGGTGTATTTTTGGCATCACACTTGTATAGGCCTCTGCACAAATTCATAGTATGGTCTTTTTACATTATGTAAGAGGCAAAAATTAATTTCTGAGCGCAATGAGGAGCTGACATAAACCAGTCTCTTGTCTAATAATATAAAAACCATGGTGCTCAGTGAAGAAAGAGAAAACTGATATAATCTTAAGATTCAGTGTTTCTATCTGGACTCATTTGCATTTTATTTCTGCTGTCTTGTTTTTCCTATCTCCATTTCATATCCTTCTCTATCGTCCCTATATTTACCCCACTTCCCAACTGTTATGAGGTGAAAGTAGGTGGCTGAAGAAAAAAAAAAAGCCATTCAGTCCTATCCCTGGTCACAGACCAAGGGCAAACAAACTAATATTCAGGTGAACTGTTAAGTTAGCTCTTTGATTTTGAGGCAAAACAAACATGGAATTCATGTCTTTTAAAGGGTGCAAATGTATGCAATTTATGGAAGAACACTAGCTGAGTAAGAAAACTACTAAATATGTGCAAGGGTCACAAAAACAATGACCTAAAAGGGTCCTTTCAGACTGGAGTATTCCTGGCCTCTTTCTGGGGGTTTTCAGTGGTCACTTCAATCTAAAGCTCTCTTTCCACCCAGCTTGATAATGAGAAATAAATATAAATATTTTATGCTTCTAAAATAAAATTCCTGTTCCAAATTCACTTTTCATACTAATTGATGATGATTCATTCTGACATTCCTGTAAAAAATGCTGTCAAACACTATAAATTATTTTGAATTCTGAACTCTAGCATTGGAGAAAACAGGATCAGTCCTCTATTCTCAAATAGCAAAGAAACGCAAAGGAAAAAAAAGGTAACAGAAGAGTAAGTAAATGAATATACTTAAAGGAAAAAGAGTAAAACTAGCACTTTTTCTTTTAGTACATGGAAAATTATACCACCCTTGGTGATACTGAATTAATTCAAAATGCTGTTATACATCTTCTGTAACGATTTTCCAGGAATGAAAATTTGTTTCTTAATAAATATGGTTGTTAATCTGAGTGCCATTTACAGCAGAAGGGAGAGGGGGATATTTTAGCCATCTGGTTAAAAAGAGTATAATCAGTAATTTTGCACAGCTGTTTATTTTGATTCTAGATTTTTTGAAAATGTGTAGCACATTTCATTTGAGACACAGAATCAGAGTGTCAGTTCAGGAGCCAGGCTCTCTGCCGGCTCCAGTATGAACTTGCTACCGCACCCTGGGATGACACAAACATTTTCTCCTCTTGGGTGTTAACATAGAGTCTTTCAGGGTGTGTTTATACTGTGAAACCTCATTCTGCGTTAGTGATACCCAGGCTAGTCCTGGGTTGTTGGATACAGGTGTACTGAATAATTCAGGGTCATGTGGTGATATTAGTCTGAATATCACTTTATCTTAGCTAAATTTGTCCCTTGTTCCCTCATCTTATAAGAGAAGAATCACACAAATAAACACAATATTCAGTGAGACAGAAATGTTCATCCTTGAAAAATCACCATGGAATATGACATTTCGAATTTCTATCCTCAAAAAAAGGGTGGTATCAATTGCCACGTATTAAAAGAAATTGCATACACCACACAGCTGTTGTACCTGATCCTTACAAGTAGTGAAGCTAATTAGCCTTGGCACAGCAACGCATAGACATTGTTACATTGCTTGGGTTGTGTCAGGGTAGCTCAGGTATCTCCACAAAGCTGCACAGTTCAATGCAGGCATGCACAACAGGAATCAAATTCTCACTTCCCATACTCCACTGCTCAGATAATGACAACTCTGAAAAGAAATAATGTCACTAATTAAAGAAGCATTTTTAGCAGGAAGAAAAAGTCATGCTAGCAGATTGCAGTTGAGTAGAGAGGAGAAAGAAATGATGAGGACACAAGCCTAAGAAGTAAAATGTGAAACAGCATGTACAAAAGTAATGATTATAATTTTCATATTTGTTCTATAATATAGCTCAGTATAATAATTTAAACCAGAAAACATAAAATTTCAGGTAATGTAGTAAACTCTGCAGCTACCATGGGGGTGACCAACACTACAGATGGCTGAGACAAAGGAGTACTCCCAATCTTAAATATCACTTCTAATTAAACAATTTTTTTTCCCTTCTGAAACAACTCAAGAAATTACTTTTTCTCACAAAACATTCACATGTGTTCTGGAGCCTGGTTTCACTATAGAACAGGAAATGAGAGAAAATCATGCAGAACAATTACATTTTTTTGGTAATATATCATTTATATTTATATTACATACATGTGTATATTATATATTTGTTTTATCTCCACCTATTTTATGTCTACAAAATTAAATATCATTAAGCGATACTATGGCTGATAAGTGTTCATATTACTACTAATATTGTAACTGGACTATGTAGTGTAGATGTTTTCTGGACATGGTCCCTTAAGTTCTAAGCGTACACAGGTATGTTAAAAGTAAGATTGAAAAATGATATTTTATTCTTCTCATCCCAAATCGAGTAGTAAATTTTTTTCTTAGTATTCTATGTGGATTTTAATGGCACGTGGAAAACATTAAAACTGGGAACAGTTACTCATTTAATATTACCTTTACTTCATGCAAATAGGGTTTCAGCAAGTCCAACTGGCAGCGTGCTGTCTGGATCCAACCCATCAGATGCCTATGCCTAATTTGCCTCAAAAGGTTTGTAAAACAGCTGTCAAGGTAACCTGAAAAGCCAAACACAAAGATTTTTTGCTTTTAGACTCCTGTGGACGGGCTGATACCAACAGCTGCAAGTTGCCACAGGCAAGTAATCCAATCCCGCATTTGGGATTTGGCCCTGTATTGGACCGTCAATAAACGGGTGGATAAAGGGCTCGGAAGAGCTCACCTGGGATGAAACAGATCAGAAGTGGCGGAAACGGGTTTGACATGGAACACTTCCCTTCCTACATTATCTCCCACTCACAAGCAGGGTTTATGGCTAGTACTGTGCTGGGTTGTGCTGCACAATCCCCCACACAGCTGATGAAAGGCCTTCGTATAATTCTGTGGCTACATATACTATCAGATAGGCACTGTGGAAACTGTTGCAAAAGGCAGCCTCTGATTTCTTCTGTGTTTCTGTATCTTGCCCTCACAGGTAAGACTGGAAAAAAACTCAAAGGTTTTGAGTGGAGCATGCCACCAAAATTCCTCCCTGTCTTTTAGCTCAATTTTCTTCCTTTGGGCTTTATTGTTGTGAGAAATTCAGTCCTGCATTCTTTCTCAGTGATGTGTTGCAGCGATTCTGGCAACATTATACCTGCCTTTGTACAACCAAAATACATCAAGCCCTTCAAGCAGCAATCGATTGTTATCAGCTTGTGAAAGCAATCACAAAACCTGGAGTCACAACATTACAATGATGGGAAGGTTTAAGTGATGCAACTAATTTTAACATGACCCAGCTTCCACACTATTATCTATCAGGAATTATTAATGGAAAGAGGGAAAAAAATCTAAACTAATTAAAATGTGTTCTTTTAGGAGGAAGACCCACTGAAATAGACACCTTGGTTGGAGGTGCAACATCTAGTTAATCCTCTACCATTGCATAGGGGGAAGTCATACTTCTGCCAACAACAATCATCTTCTTCACATTATAGTCGTTGACCAAATTTACTGCCACTCAAGGACTGTTTCTAGCAACTTGAGTCTGTCTCAGAATAGAGAGGGAGAGGCTTTTAAGCTCTCTCTGCATGTATACGTGTGTGTGTGTGTGCGTGTGTCTATTTGAAAGGCTGTTATCAGCATGTCAAAGTGTGTGGCTTTGGCGTCGTCTGGCTGTGAAGCTACACAATGCCTCCTATGTAAGAGCTGCAAGGTGATCTCCAGTTAAACCAAGCCCCTCATAGTTAGCATCAAGGGTGACAGGTAGAGGGAATTTTGAACTAATTCATTACTTTCTACCTGCAGTCCAAACTCAGCATAACTCAAGTTACTCCACCTCCCTTTTATCAAGTCTTTTTAAATTGAAAGGTGCTGAAGAATATTTCTAAATTATTTCTTTTGCCCAGGAGCACGACAGAAAACAGAATCATGGATTCCTCAGTGTTACTAAACATTTGGTATGCACTTAAGTTAAACACCTGCTTAAATATGAGCAAATGCTCTTTTCGTGTTTTCTGAGTCAAAATAAGAACCGGGTAATCTCTCTGAAGATGATGCCTAGATGTTTAATACTTTCATATTTACATTTATTTATGTACTCTGAAGTACATTTTGTGGAAGCAAAGTGCAAGGTGCTGTTCTGGCTGTCCCCCCTCTTGTGTGGTCTTGTAATTTCTCTCATCTTGTGATCAGATGTTTGCAAAATATTTATATTTTGTAAACTGGCCAGACCATCATGCTCCCCCAAAAGGGAAGCTGAGAATGTGCACATCTTTACTTTGATAAAAGGTTATTAATCCCTTTCCTCTACTGTTTCCCCAGATGAAATATATGTATATCTATGCACACAACATATATATAAAATCAGTACATCCAACCTCTGATTAAGGCAAATTCTGGCCAAAGTGGAGCCCAGAGCAAACCTCCAGGATTTTCAGTGAGACATGATTTTCTTACTTTTCTTGGCAGCTGGATATTTTAATCTGTAACTCGTATACTGACACCTCATGAGGATGTTGCAGCTGTACCTACACCACTGTATTGAACTAATCAATAGCATAATATCCATGCCATTTAAAACATCAGTGAGATTCCTCACAGGGTTTTAGACTACAGCACAGTAATACTCTCAGAAAATACCCAGACATGGCTCAGGGCAGGCAAGGCATTCCTCATCTTAGTCTAAAGAAATTGTAGGAAGGAAAAGAAAACCTAAGTTTAGTATTTGTAATCGGGACTAAATTGGGAAAAGAGTTAGGGAGCTCTAATTTATCACTGCTCAGGAAAAAGATACTGGAGCTACTGTGGAATCTGTACATATGTCAGCCTCGTGCTTAAAGCAGTCCAAATGGGAAAGAGATGTTAGAAATAGTTAAGAAGGAAGCTGAAAATAAAACAAAAATATCAGCAAGCTGCTGCTATTATGCTATAATTTGTTTCTGTCTTGAATAGCATTTGTAGTTCAGATCACCTCCTTTGTAACAGGGTATCTTAGAACTAGAATAAAGGTAGCAACAACCATGACAGGGAGGGTCAAAGATGGGATGTGAAAGTTGAATGTAAAATCACTAGAGATCCGAAAGGGTGAATAAGGAATATTTGCTCACAACTTCTGACAACAAAGGAACATAAAGGAAACCAAATAAAATATTCCAACACATGTTTTCTACACGCATAATAATAATATCCTTTTTCATGTCACATGCAGTTGTGGAACTCTCAGACTCTGGATGACAACAGAGAAGTACAAATGCATAAGTACTTCATTGTGAATACAAGCCTCACTCTCAGGGAAACTTTATTGTGGATTTCTGGAAGTGCCAAAACTGTGCTTAGGAATTTTTCCTGTCTGCTTGCCCTCTGTTTAAATTCTTTAAATATTTACCAGTGGATATATGAGACACGGACACTAAGGCAAATGAATCCCTTGTCTAAGTTCAAATAGCTGTTTTTTCCATATTATCTTCAATAACACAAAAATACACATTAATGGTTTATTAAAATAACCATTTGAGAAAGCGCCACTATCTTTTTGATAGATATCATGCATATGATTTTCCTATATAAACAGTCTTTTAAATTAAAGAAAAAAATCCGTGTAACATTTTGGAACACCAGCAAACATGTTTTTAGACTGCACATGTCTAAAGAAGTCAATTAAATCTAATGTTCAGAGTCCCACAAGTGATGTCTGTATTTAAAAATAAAAAATTCAAATTCAGATAAACTGTATTTAAAAGAAGATGCAGGCAATGTTTCAGAGTGAGCAGTTGTTCCAGGAGGTCTTGGTGTTTACTTATTTTATTTTATTTTATTTTATTTTATTTTATTTTAGTTTAGTTTAGTTTAGTTTAGTTTAGTTCGGTTTGGTTTGGTTTAGTTTAGTTTATAGTTTATAGTTTAGTTTAGTTTAACTTAGCTTAGTTTAGTTTGGTTTGGTTTGGTTTAATTTAATTTAATTTAATTTAATTTAATTTGATGGGTTCTGTACTAACTACCATAAAATATAGAATTGCTTAAATAAATGTTTATCAAGACTGCATCCAAGAAAGCTTAAAACTGGCTATTTCTTTTAGAATTTCTATGGGAATTTTTATTCTAAAAGAAAAATTGCTCATCAAATGAATAGCTCATGAAATCTGAAGTTAAAGGAAAGATGAACACTAATAATATGCATATGGAATTAATGAAAACAGGAAAGATTCTCAGGAAAAACAGGAACTGAAAACCAAGGAAAGCACTTCTCATTTCATGCACCTTAACCTGGGTCCGGAATTATTGGAAGATGGTGATGTGGCAATGAAGAGGAAACCTTTAGATATGTGGTATTTTAATTATGTCTGGAAAGGAGTTCTGTGTAAGAGACTGCATGTATGTAAGAAGAAATTGTTTAATTTGTTTTGTTTATTGATAGCAAAGTGATGACTTTTTCACAAATGCAGAGAAGTATCTCAAGAATTCCAGTGGAACCATACACTAAGGAAATAATAGAATTAGCTGCCACTAAGTAACCATGAGGTACAGATGGAGACTGTGAAAGTGATACCCTTTTGGTCTCCACTGTGAAATCACAGACCTCAGGTTATATGAATGATATCTTTTATTAAGAATGGATCTAATAATATGAAGTATCTAAGGAGAAGTCCAAAGTCCCGTCAGAATTTGCCCATGCTTTTGAAAAGTTTCTGTTGCCTTTCACCTTAAATAATCCATTATTTTAACATCACCTGCTCTTCATTACATAAAAACATGTCTGGCATTTCCAAATAGCAGCAAATTTCTATATGGTTCCATTATGATTCCAATTTTCTGCACCTTATGTAGCTGAACGGCCATTTTAAATCACTGTCCAGAAACTTTACAAGTGTGTTTTAGAGACTAACATCCTGACCATGGTATAGAATCCTAGTCTCTGTCATAATGTAGTCAATAAATAACAATAATGTAGTCAATAAGTGGAAATATGGACAAGTGTCTTCAGTGTTCATTGGGATCAAGTCTTCTGCATCCATTTTCACGTACAGATGTTTGTTTGTGCCCTGACTCACACACATCTGCTACAGCCACTCATTGCTTTGCCACATCAGCTTTTTAATATTACTAAGAAAGGATCCATGTCATGTCATTATTCCCACATTCTTCAGGAGGCGCAGCATCAGGAGGTGTTGCTCAGCTTAGACTTCCAGCTTTTTCTTTCTTACACTGTAAATAACCTCTTACTTCTGAGATAAAATAATCCTTTGTTTATTTAAACAAGGGTGTGCTACTGGAATACTTGAATTGAAGATGCAAACTTCTGGCCTGGAATGCTGTTCATAAGCAATAAGATTTGTCTTCATCTCACTTACATAACTAAAATATATATATAAGATAAAAAAACCTGAATATTACTAATTAATTCTCTGCAAGAAAGTAACCTGTAGAGCAGGAATAGTGGCAGAATGCAGAGAGATACTTCTCATATCTGAAATAGATGAGTAGTAATGGAATAAGGAAATCAGTAAAAAAAATTGAAAATTAAATTTAAAAAATAGATTAAAGGCATGAGTAGACATAGTACATTTAGAGAGTAAAGTTATGTGAAAACTCATTTATTTGTATTCCAGATTTGTACAAAATGTCCTCAAATTTCTTTTCCATAGAAAATTCAAATATCTCTGAAATGTCCTTTCACCTTGTATTGGAAGAAAAAATTAACATTCTAAAATAACCTTTTAATTTCTCCCTTTTTTTTTCTTTATAAAATATTTAAATTACTACAGAGCTGTTTTTCAGGAAAAAAAAGTTAAGTTTGGAGATTTTTTGACATCTCAGTTTTACCTTCCTATGACCTGAACCCTTATTTCTGGGCTTACTATGATTCTGTCACATGTCAGGCTATCTTAATAGGATTAATTTTAGTAAGGAAATGGAAAGTTGTAACACAAAACCACATCAATCTTACCAGTACTTTTTTTATTAATTTACTATTTTTTAATTATTATTTTTGGGACACAGTAAGAGGAAATATGCTAATACCGCTAAACAATAAATATACTACCTAAGTTTTCTTTTGCTTTCATGTTATTTGTTCTATCCAGTCAGTCAAGGCAGAAGAATCTACCCAGACTAGAACTGTCAGTGCAGTCTATGGAAATACTCTGATACTGCAGATATATGAATTACTACTATATTGTGGCCAGTTAGAGAGAGTTTTAGACAAGTTTGCAACTGTATTGTCGCAAGTTTAGATGTCGGAATCTTCAGATAGCTGAGTGACATGAAGAAAGCTTCTTTTATAAATAGAATATATGAATAATTTTTTTTAAATGTACAAGAATTTTAATATCTCTTGAAGGAAAAACAAAGAAAGAAGCAAAGAAACCCATAAAAGCCAATTTTTAAAAACACAAACAAACCCCACCACCAACCATTCTACCTAGTTGGGATCCACCAGCTTTGACTCCAACATGAGAGGGTGCTCATTCTATCTGACCCTATCACAGGGCCAAATTATTGACATTCGCATGGAATTATACTAACATAGAATATTAATTATTGTTACAGAATCAAAAATATCCAGTCAGAAATTTAGCCACAGATGTTCCACACCATCTGCACACAAAGTCTTCACAGCTGAGGGGTCCTGTGGCTGAAGTTATACTCCTTTTGATTCCAAAGTATTCATTTTTCAGTGATAATAAGTTCTAGGTGGCTGCTCAGTGGTAAGGGTTTTATTTGCCAAAGAGCATTTTAAGCCAATGAAGAAGGGCTTCCTTGCAGACAAACTGAACCTACAGCAGACAAGTTGGCATGGGCTAATCAATCCCTCCAGTGAAAAAGCTGTTAAAACACCAGTGCCATTCAGATAGGCTTTCTACAAGCACACCTTGTAAATGTGTCGATAACAGCTTAGAAGCAATATACCCTCACCTTCCAAATGCTGAAACAGTATCAAACGGGCATGCATATGGATGCAGCAGTTTGGATAACTGTTATTGGGTTGTAAAATACAAATGACTAGGAAGGTAAAAGTAATTTCTAAAGGAAAAATACTTGGAAGAGTTCAGGATGCAATATTTAAATAAAAATTGCAGTGAAAACCTGCAATTTTTTCTCGGAATACCTAGTGTCAAAATATTTTAAAGTTCTTTTCTGTTTTGTTGTTGTTGTTGTTGTTGTTGTTGTGGTAGTTGTCATTCTTAAAACCCCAATGTTACAGCTCTTAGTGACAATATATCCCTCTCCATTTTGGTTATAAGCACAGTACACCTCCAACAGCAGCCAGAGAGAACGCCTGCAAGAGGACAAACATTTGGCAAGTCCTTAATTGATCCATAGATTGTGTTGATATGATTTAGCGGTATGTTAGTGAAGCTGTCCAAGGCCACGTGACTGCAGCCAGGCCTCTTCAGGATGACAGCAAGGGTTCTGCAGACCACAGTTAGACCCAGCTAGACAGCTAATATTAACATGGGTTTGCCTGTGTTTAACTGTAATTACCAAAGAAGTCATGCATTGCTCTTTAAAGGTCAGGCCTGTTTTTCTCTCCAGTTATTGTGCTACTGCTGAATGGCTTTCATCTCTACTGGCAAGAATTGGAAATGAAATAAATAACTGTAAAAGAAAGATATTTCTTAGTGTCTTTAAGGTTTCCCACTTTTTCTTCCTTCAAGGGCTTTATATAAATATATATGAGTATAAACACAAAAAAGTACAAAAGAAGGAAAATACCTGTCTAATTACTCAGATTTAACTCAAGCACTCACAGAAAACTAATAAGAATTATTTGGGTAATGGAAACTGCAGGTATTCAGGTCTCCTCAATTTCTTTCTGCCACTTTCTCTTTCAGGAACATTTATTTTAATTTTGTGGTGGACAGTCAGTTAGGCATTCAAAAATGAAGCTAATTTGATGTGCCAATGTAAAGCTCTCAAAGCATTTGATGGTAGAAGCTCCTTTCTGACTGCTGCAACCAAGATGTCTGAAGTATTATTTTTAGTATTTAGTAAAAGAAGAAGAAATTACTTCTAACATTTTAATATTGGCTTTACTCTTATATTTTTAATTTTTAATGTTCTGTACTGCTGGTCTTCAACACACATGTATGACAGACACTTCATTTTTAGATTTAAATATTTAATGGCAATATATATATTTTTTAAAGAAAGCAGTTCAATATGCAAGTTGTTACACTTGTTTGTTTTCAGTGTTATTGGTTCTTATTCAAGGTAAGATGACCATTTTCAATGATATTAAGCTAGACTAGAAATTCCAGTTTAAATACCATAGAGAATCTTAATATACTTTTTTTTTTTTATTTCCAAGGATGAGTGAACAGCTGTTCTGTTTCTCTCTACCAAGATAGAGTAGTTAACTGTGCCACTCAATTATCCTATCCAGGATCTTAATAGTTTACAGTCCACTATGTATCCACTGACTGCATCCACTCACTCCTGCCAAGCTGCCTGAAATTTATTTTAGCTTCTTTTATGTCCATTAATCTCTTTAGCAACTTCACAGTGCCATTGTTTCTCCTGTGCTCCTGGATTTGCCTATTCTTAACACATGTATTTGATATTTCAGATTTCTGTTACATTTTTACTGTCCAAGAAGCCTTGTCGCCTGTTCCTCACATTTTTCTATCTGTGGTTATATGTTGTTGGCAGCAGAGGTTACATCTGTACCAAAAAAATCAGTAGGGGTAAGACAACGTCTCTAGAACTGGCCTGGACATGCAACGGTCCATACCGCTTACGTATTAATGCATGATCAGGCCGAGTTTTAGCCTTTGGAAATCAGTTGCCTTCCACATAATGCTCAGGCACAGTATGGGCTATAGTATGAGTCAGACACCTCTTAGGCTGTATGGGTCAGACATATTTTAAGAAAGACAGGAGAGAGTTAAACTATGTGTGCTGTTCCACTAGCTCGCAGGCCAAGAAGCGGGAGAGTGCATCACAGAATCAGCTTTACTTAGGTTGGAGAGGACTTTAGGAGGTCACGAACTCCAAGCCTTCAGCCAGTGCTTAATCACAGCCAAGTTATTAGGCAGCAATACATAAGCACTAGTGTTATACGTATCCCACCATTAGGTACTGCTGAGTTAAATGGACAAATATAGATTATAAAATTAGAGGAAGAGCTTGCTAAAATCAGCAAGAGGATTAAGTGGTTGCTTTACCTTAGCTTTTGGTAGAAGGTGTTCAAAATGACGAGTAGCTCACCATTGTGCAAATCAGCATGAAGAGGCACTTCTGTACGTACAATAGAAATTCCCAAAACTGATATAACATGAAAATGAAGTTTTACTCTCACTCTTAGAGCTAAGCTAGTGCTTTTACAGACTTAACACAGATAGCAAAGGAAACAGAAAAACCCAACAACCACCAAACTGATAAATTAATAATAATAAAAATAAAGTTACAACTATATTTTTTAATTAGCAAGATATTTGCAAAGTGCTACAAACCACTCTGATTTAAAAGGTGGTGTCCCCTTCTATGTCTTAACTGGCAAGCTTTCCAACAAAAAAGAAACCTTCTCTGTTATTTGTGAAATATTTTTCTAATTTATTTCATTTATTTAAAATTTATTATGATTTACTATATTTAAAGTCAGGACATCAGCATCCTGATGAGTCGTCTTAGATTATTTTTATCACAATTCCCTTACTGAAATGATAGAAGACAATATGTGCTCTATGTAAAATAAATAAAAGTTTCCTACTTTACCTTAGCTTCCCTTTTATGCCTGCATTTCCATATGAAAATACTCTAATAGACAAACAGTTGGTTAAATTAATATAAAGTTACCAATAAAAGATTGAAAATCATGAAAGACTCTAGGCAGCTCTGAGTTAAAGATGTATACAGGAAAAGCAAAATCTGCATGTTATAATCAAGTAGGTAGTACATTTCCAGTTTCTAACCACACTGCTGCCATACAAATATTTAATGTAAAAAAAAAAAAAAAAAAAAAAAAAGAGAATGATTTTTGCTTCTCAAAGACTTATTTGACAGAGGATTTTTGCTGTTCAGTATCTTTAGATGGGAAGGTAGCCCTGATGACATCTGTGAGAATGTGTTTTGTGTAAACATACTCATGTTCAGAAGCACCAGGAGGACTGAATAGTAAGAGTAACATAAACTATTAAGAAACCTTCTGATGGGAGGGAATTTACTTTGGTGTGAAACCTGTTTTAAGTGACAGGGCAATCAGATCCTTACTGTATATCTGTTACAGTAAGTAGCACTTCATTGCTTTAAGTGAAAGCTGTAGCAACATAACAAAGAGTGCATAACTTCAACATTTCTCATTTTGTGAAAATGCTAACAGTGCGCAGACATCAAAAACTAATATAAACTATTAACACAATACTCAAACAAACTGAAGTGATAAGTACAAAGAAAAGTATCTGTGTTGGCTGAGTCCTGGAGTGATGGCTGATTTATCTCACAGAACACTTAGAAATCAGTGTTTAATTCTTTTTTTCTCAGCTCTAGATCACAGGTCACATAGTTAACTACACAAATCTATTTAAATAAACAATGTGCTTATGTGTCATTATTCACTCTGCATGGCTGCAGTCCAACTCAAAGGAGGGGGCTGGGGTGGGGTGGAAGGACATGGTAAAGGAAGAGCAACACAATTATCTTTGTCAGAAGAAATAAAGGGAGCAGATCTTCAACTGATATACCTTAATATATTCCATTGCTGTAACACTTTATTCTGGTAATACTTATTCATGTTGCTGAATGCTTTGGAACAAAGTAGTTTGATGAAATTTACAAGGTATCACTGGAGCAAGTTGTGTGTCATAATATGCATATTTCCATGAACACTGGGCCAAGTACTCAGATGTCCAAACTGGTGCATTTCCAATATGTGAAGGAAATGAGGAAAGGGTATGTCACACCAACCAAGATTTTTTCCCACAAAAAATAAATATTGTTTATCATAACCATGTGACCCATGAAAGATCAGGATATGAATTCCATTTGCCTTTTAGTTACAGTTAATGCATAACCAAAACCATGACATAGTGATGTTGCTTGATAGCTGATGACGGTAGACATGTTTATTTTATCTTCTTCACATATTTTCTATTTAACTAAGACTAGCATAAGAGCCATACTCTATCCCTCTGAGAGTGATCTAAGGCATAATAACTACTAGATCACAACCAGCCTTCTATTTAGAGTAGATACATGGTCAGATGCTCCCATTAGCTCTAGCTACTTCCCATTGCTGTCTGGTGACTGGTAGCTTGGAGTACCCCTGAAGCTAACCTGAGTAAAACGTCCTTCCAGACTAGTGTTCATGCTCAGATTAATAGCCCTTAGATTTAGTAAAGGACTGTAGAGTTTTATAAGTTCTAGGTATTTTTCCAGTTACCCTTTCTGGTAGCTGGGATGGAAAATGGTTTTTTTCTTTGCAGCCAGATTGACAAGGGCAGAGTAGATTGCTGCTCATTTCCTATCAGTCCTATCTTTTCCATCAGTTCTAAGATTCAGGTATGCAGATGAGGATGTTAGCTTGAAGTTGGTTGGTTACCTTTCACACAAAATATATTGTTGTCCAGTGTTAATTGATTAGGTTAATGCATTAATTTATAGGACTCTCTCATAAGATCTGCTTCTCTGAAAGGAGGTGTAGTTTATATGTCATATTAATATAGGTATAGCTATAAAATTAATTACATTAATATAATTGTGTTTGGTTTTTTTCTTTTTTGCTTGCATGTTCAGGACACATTTCACTAGCTGTCATTTTGTCATGCTCTTCAGACTTGCAGTTAATGTATAAGAACCACCACCTGAATGTCAAGATATATTCCTCCCAGATACAGGCAATAAAATTGCAGAATATGATCTTTTACAATTCAATTAATTTCCCTATTATTAGCTGGCCAAAAAATGTACGACTAACCATAGTCAGGTCTGGAGTTCATTTTACCTTCATCTCACCTGCATGTATTACTATACAACTAAAAGATAGACATTGACTCATGCATTTATAAAGTTCTCAAGTTCTCAAATTTGCCTGTCTCACGTGTGCAAGATTATCAGCCCCATACTGATGTTCTCTGATATTCCAGAGTATTGACCAGGTTGATGGGTATAATTTTAGTTAGTGTATAATATAAGCTCACAGCTTCTTAAAGGTCCTAGCTTTCAAGGCACTCCAGTAGCCTAGAATATTGTAGAGAGGGTCTTCTGCCAGGATCTGAGAAGATAAGAGTAGGCACATATTTCCTTCAGGTTCTAGGCTATCAATTTTCTTCCATTGCATCAGATATGCTTTTCTTTTATACCATGCAAAGTAGTGGAAATAAAACAGCCCTGAACTTGTATAGTTTTCTGTATGGCTGAGGCTGAAACATGACAAGCAACCTGACACTTCCACTTGAATAACAAATATGCTGTTCAACAATTGCTGAGTATCAGATGGTGGATTGAAAAATTAATTATAATTTCATTATTTATCAAGGACATGAATGCAGCTTCTTTTCTAGTGAAGGAACTCAACGTAATGATTTTTACAAAATGTTGCCTTTCTGTCTCATGTGAGGAGACAACAGTCTGTCTCCATGAACTACCTGGTAACTAAATAATGATGTAATTGAAAGCTCACAAAAAGGGAAAAAAAAAAGATATGGAAAGTAATGAAATAATATATATTTATACAAATTCTTCCATCTGGAGTGTGTCATGCATTACATTACATCAGTGAGCTGATGCAGAAGTTGAAAAGAATATATTTTTGCCACTGAAAAAAATAAACGTACACCCTGGACACGAAAGTAAATCTCTGGTTGTGTTAAAAGTAGTCAGATAAACACTAATAACCAGATAAAATTGGTGTTACTGTAACATCTCATTCAAATGACACCAATGTAACAACTGTATAGAACTCCATTAACAGCAAGCAAGAGTGCATTACTTTTAACAGAACATCTGTGAGCTTTAGCAAGAATACTTTCATTATAGTTTCAGGAAAATCTATCTTAAGTGTTAATAAGATAGCAAGTTTAATTGATAAAATCAACCTAGAGGGGAGAACGTAAAAAAATAACAAAACACAACAACAAAAAACAAACCAAAAGGAGTGACATAAAAAACAGCTTACATTTATCCTTAACTCTTACAATGAAAATTGTATGTATATTCATTTTTAAGTGTAACTTTTCAAAGAAAGCATTGCTGAAGTTTACTCTTCAGTTAATCAGAAAGATCAATGAAACTAGTCCTGTGATTATCTGAACTATAACTTCTTTTGAATTTGCAATTGCTAAATGCAATTTAAGGGTTCAAAGATAGTCTCTTTTTTGCATTACTGAGGAATTCTGAGCTGCAAATGAAACCTAAACTGCTTCTTTGAAATGCATATTGCAATTTAGGACTGTCCAAAGCTCACACTTAGTAAAAATAAAGGAAAAGCAAGCTGAAGGGACTCTAAACCAAGTAACTTTCATGATCCTGAAACTGTTATATGACACATGGACATATGTACTAGGTGAAGGAAGCGTGAGGTAATATTACTCTTCACTAATCCTGAAAGACTTTAATACTAGATGAATTTTAGCAGAAAGCTTTGTGGACTGGTTCTTTTTTTACTCATTCCAAAATCCAGAAAGTCCTGCTATTCTGCTGTGTTGTACTTTGTAAAAAACATAAAAAGCTGACGTCAGTTTAAGGTTACTCTGCATTGCTCTGGGGAAGGTGGGAACCCCTGTTGCATGGATGCTCTCGTTATCCAGTGCTGATCCTAAAATAAAACTGAAACAAGTATGAGAAGCTATGTCTGTGATATTGCACCTCTAAACATTTCCAGATTCACAGGGCTGGGTGTGTGCTTAGTTTTGCTCTTATTTAGGCCAACTCCTAAGGGCATACGACTCCTTTCCTGTTGCTTCTCCTTAACAAATATATCCCAGTTTTCATTACAATGAAACCCTCTGTACGAGTAAATTTAGACCCATGGTGTGCTCCACCAGGGTGCCAGTGCAGGCAATACAGGTGCTGAGACTTTGGGACATGCCACAGCACATCTCAGTGAGACCTACACTGATTTCAGTAAAGACAAGGGAACTGATCTGAATTTCAAATAAAATTAGGTAAGGTGAATCCCCCAGCTTTGTACAACAAACACTGTCTTTTCAGTGCGTCCTTTAGCAAGAATAGGGGAGAGGAAGATAGAATACCTATACCTATGACTTCCTATCCCCACAATGTTTTATATAGTGACCTGTTGTCAACATACACATGCCATGGGAAGTAGTATTGCTGGTTCCTGTGCAGGAGGAATCAGTGTACTACTCCCTAACACTGAGGAGACCTTGCTCCTAGACTTCTTCTGTATCATTCTGTTCCATGTGACCCAGAACTAGTCCACACCAGGGATTTTCATGTTCTCATACAAAGTAGTGGCAGATATTACACAGAAATAAAACTTTTTTTATCCCTTCATTCCATGTTAATTTATCTTATTTGTTCAGAATAAACTCAGTAGTGCTTTGTATTGTTACTGTTTTAGAAAATAGCAAAATTCAACAAGAGTTAATATAGCCAGAACAATTTGTTAGCATGATGTCTGAGAATATCAGTAGATGCATTTCATATGCATTACTTAGAGAAGTGTAATGCTAGGATTAGTTTTATATGCAAACACAAAGAAAAAAAAAAAAGTGAAACGCAACTCAGAGGAGCACTGAACAGTTGCAGGTTTTTTTTTGCTCTAGGCGTCCCTGCTCAAGCAGGGCAGTTGGGTGAGATGATCTCCAGAGGTCCCTTCCAACCCCTGCCATTCTGTGATTCTGTGTGATTCTGTGAAAATTATGATGCTTAAAGTATCATAGCAATTACTATTTTTTTGATTATTTTTTTTCTGTTAAAGTTTGGACCCATGTGCTAGGCTGTTTCACTGTCTATAAGGGAGGTGAAAAGTAGCACATGACAGCCAAAGACCATTCAAACAAAACTCTCTAGTACACAAACAGTAAAGTAGTCCCATAGTGAAACATAGGTTAACCTGCAGCACAACATCATCTGGCTTGAGGTCAAGAAGCTTCAGAAAGGTGCAGATCTAATATACAGAGAGTTAATATAGTTTCCGCACATAAATAAATCGTGAGCATTTTCCCCCCTAGATAAGGAAAGTATTCATAAGACATTTTCACTGGATTAATTTCCCATTAATTTATCTGTGCTAGTATTCTTAACATAGTTTGAACACTATATCTGACTGCTCTGAGATAGTTCAAGGTGAGTGCTCTCAAAACAGAGGTGGAATAACTGTAAAAAAAAATCCTTATTGTCATTGTTAATTAAAACTTAAAAAGTGGAAAAATATTTTAGAATGTCTATGGCTATCGAATTAAAATTATTTGTTGACTCTTTCTTATGCAATCAGAAATACATTTCAGATACAGCTATAGCTATTAATTTAAATCCAGTTGTTCCTAATTTAAATCCAGTTCATATGGCAACATGCATGAGAATCAATAATATAATCAAATTTCTTGGAGTAATATGGCTTAGTGAGTTCTTCCTCTTCTATGCATATATATGCTCTGAAAATTGGACATAGCTGATTTATTTATTGGTCCATTCAAATAAAATAATGATACTCAGAACTTGGCAGAATAAAACTTTTCCTCCAACCACAGAGTAAAAAAAAAGTATGATTATTCTTAAATAAAAAGAAATTAAAACAACTTTAATACAAACATTATAGATACTTAAGTTATTACAACAGGAGCAGAAGTTGTTTTGATAGGGTCTATAAAGGCAATATGAAAAACCTGTTGGGAAACATGTTTCTTCTTTTGTTTCCTCACAGAAAAGTTCAATATCTAAGGTTATCAAGCATATATGGAACATGTGGGGGCATTGATAGTGGCTTTAATTCAAAATTTGTAATTCTAATAGGGTCTGTCATATGAGCACACATCTAAATTTTTTACTGCACTTATGATGAAGGCTTTTTTGGTAGTTACTTCCAAGTAGCTATATCAGATCAACATTTGCTGTAGAACTTCACACAATAGGAGACTAGTAGCATTAAAGACAGACAAAGACAGGAAAATCAATCACAAAGCTCAATAAGATAAAAAGAATGACAAGTATTATAATCAGGAACAGAATGATAAATCAAGCGGATTTAGATCATCAAAAATGCTAAAGCTTTTATGACCTTGACATTTTTCTATGGATAGTTTCACAAAGAGATATTTACTGTAAAAAGTAAATAACTGTAAAAAGGTGCAACATAAGCACATTAGCTACAAATGTGTAGCTAAATAGTTTCTGGTAGCTGCTCGTGAGCAGAAATAAAATCTCATATTTTAACACTAATGAGGAATACAGATCATGGATTTATTGATTTTGTAAAGTGTTATATTTTGAATGCACCGTAGTCTTATAAGTCAAAGGCCATGCTCAGATGAAATAACAATTTTACCATCATGTGAATCAATTCAGTTACTGCATTGTACAATATTTGGCACAGACACATATCTGCACGCACATGACAAATACAAAAGAATAATGTCAATATATATTATGTGCAACTAATTACTTAGAGTTCAATGTTCCTAATTTTAGATGGTTTTACTGAAATGCTGAAGTTCAGTTATTATTTCCTTACATTTCTTTTATGTTGCATGGACAGAGATTGATTACCTTCGCAAGCACTGGTGTGCAATACCCTGCACTGTTAAACAGTTGGCATGGTTCCTGACCTAGTCTGATTTAGCCAAGCAGCATGCTCAGAAACAATATCCAGGCATGGTTCAAGATCAGGCAATTCCAAATGAATCGTTTGAATACCACTACCTCTGTCTGGGTGTAAGAGAATTCACCTGCTTAAGCACAGTTTGTACCACCACAGCTGGCCTTTGTGGCCACAGAGTAGTCACTGTCCTTTTTTATTTACCAGAGGCACTCAGGGACAGTGGAAAACATTGACTCAATTTTATGACTTTCAATATCACACTTCATTAATTCATGTTAATGCATTTCACTTGTGACATTATCAAACTAATATATAGATATTTTTAATATACATCTTTTAATACAATCTCTCTCAAACCTCTGGTGGTTTAAGGCAAAAAAGAGCTTTATAGTTTGATTTGCTGATTCTATAACAGCATTAGCAGCTTAATAATATTCCACTATCTCTTGTCTTGCTTATTTTATTTATGATCCCTTCGGAATGAGATCACATATAGACATACTATCTAGCATTCCCCATTTCTGCGGTGGCTTGCGATCACTACCGCTATACAATGGATAGATAAATATTATTTGAGAGATGTGATGTCTAAATATTTATCCTACTGTATTCTTAACACTTGAATTCTAATTTACACAGGGATATGAAGTATTTACAGTGATTTCTCCTCAAAATCAGAGGTTATGACATTTGATGATGTGGTACATTAAGGAACATAGGTGAAAGAAATTATCTAGCATTACTTGTAAGGCTTGATAACTAAAGCACAAAAAGGACAAGGAAAATAGACAGGTACCATGAAAATGCTGAGGACCTTCAAGTGAAACATATATAGTCCAGAAGTCTATTTGTCTTTTTTGAATTATATTGACAGTAGGTCAACTTGGGCGAACTCATACATTTTTACAAGGTTGACTTTCAATTGAGTTTAGCTTATGCAAAAGGTATTTTGGTGCTATACTTGCTGAGACTACCATATTCCTTTCCTTCTTTCACTATTACTTAGCTTTAAGAATGGCTAAGAGTCTGTCCAAGGGCATATTTTTATTCATAGTCATTGTCAGAGAACCTGCGAAGCACAAAGACACTGAAAAAGCTCTCAGAATTGATGAAGTAAAGAAGCTATTTAACAGCTGATAAAAGCAGAGAACCAATGCATGTCAGAGATATAAATCATCAGTTTGCAACCATAAAAGGCTTCACGCTTTGGTCTAATGAGAAAGAGTGTTAGCTCTGTGGAAGTAGCGAAATGAGTTACTTAAAATATGATTGGGAGAAAGATGAAGCCCTGTGGGTTGTGCTGCAGCAAGAACCCATGACACATCCCAGTCTGCAGCTATGGGAGCTTATAAGACAGAACATAATATATGTAACATGATTTTCTTTAGAGGATGGCAAACATGGTAAAATGCAGCAAGTGTTGTAGCACACAGTGAATAGGTGGTGACTGACTTCCAACATGTGAAGACAATTACCCGGACTCCACCAAAACTACCTTTATAACTCTTCGTGCTGTGTCCAAATATTTCCACAATAGGCTGTTTCCATTACTTTTGCACATTCAGTACCCTGAAGTTTCAATATATGTTCTGCCCTAATCTATTGTGCTCTATAAATGTAGCTGAACTTTAGAAACAGATTGTTTAAAATATGCATAGTGAAAGCTGATAAGTTGTAGTCCATTTCCAATCTTCCTTTTCAGATACTTACAAACCAAGCTGAAGCCAAAACACACAATTAATGACATGAATTAGAAGTATTTTATAATTCTTTAAGTAGTTTGCTCTTCATTTATTCAAGCAGCCAGTTTACATAGCCTGAAAATTTGTTGTTGAAAATTGTTTGGAAAGTTAGATTCTACATGCATTAAAAAAAATATTTCTACAAGCATGCCATTTTGAAATTAACATTTTACTTGGTACCCAGACTCAAAGCCTCCCAATAAACACAAAAGATTATTTCCTTATTCTCAATACAATATCCAAACCCATGGAAAGATAACAATTAGAATAAAGTCTATTTTTCATGAAATTTCATTTAGTTTCTCCTCTGCTGTTAAGATGTTACTTATTGTGCTTTCAGCCCACTCCTTGTTTCTAATTCACCTGGGCAACTTTTAACTTATTTTTAATCAGGAAAGTAATTTGAAGGCATGAAATGTCACTACCCTACCTTTATTATTAATGAAAATTGGGAGATTTAACTGCCTTTTTCTTGTCTTTGAAAATATAAATAATTTGTTCTGCCGTTTATTCTAGTACTTTTCCCCCCTGGCCAGGCAGCATTTAACCTCATTTCTTTCACTAAAAAAAAAAACAACAAAAACCAAATGAAAATGAAGATGTGAAACTACTCATGATTTGCCTTACTTAATACAAAGTTAAAGTTGAAGTCCTTCATCCATGGCTAAAAAGATTACTGAAAGCTTGAGTCAGTTAAATTAGTTCTTATGAATACATTATATAGAGAAGGTACTTTTCTTTCTCAGATTACAAACCCAGAGATTTTGGGGATTTCTGGTGGGTTTTTTTTGTTTTTTTGTTTGGTTTGGTTTTGTTTTTAACTGATAAATGAGGTTGCTATTCCTGTACATGTACTAAAATAAGTATTTGTTTTCAGGTTGGGTATTTCGCTCTGTTTTGGGGATTTTTCAGTTTGCTTTTGTTGGTGGTTTTAATGTTTACACTTTCTAGCCGAAGTGATTTTTGCCCAAATGACTTAAATTATGAATTGGAGGGGTTTTTGTCTATTTGTTTACTTTTTTACTAAGAAAAAAACTTTAATACATCATTCAGAAAATTTTAAAATTTGTTCTCTAATCTTATTCTGCACAGAAGGTGATATTTTTATCAGCACTGGGATGCCTTGCAGTGCATTATAAGGAAATAAATTAAGATTCAGGGTCTATCTCAGCAGGGACAGAATGAAAAAGGGACTGTCTTAATTGTATTTGTTGACTGGTTTCAGTAAAGCGTTCATTAATATTTATTTAAAAACCCCAGAAACAGGTAGATCTAACTCTACAAGTTCAATTTTATGTAATTGCATGCAAGAAATTACTCCAGAAATGAAATGCATATATTCAGCACTATGCTTAATTCAGAAGTCCTAATAAATTAAAATAATAAAAATTAGATGTTAGCCTTTCTCTAAATATAGAGCAATATCAATAATAATTCTTAATGCTATCAGTTAAGCATGATCCTTCCTTTACCTTTAATTTTTAACCGTAGGTCTTTTTCAGTCATTGTCAAAAGAAAACTGATAATTCAGAAAGGCTGAAATTCACCCTATGGTGGAGGCTAATGCTTTATTTATATACCATTTAAACCTTATTTTGAAGGTTTAAGTAGGGTTCGAGACATGAAGTGGCCTGTGCCATATCTCTGCATGGAAACAAATTTCCCCTTAGCAAAAGCTCAGTTGTTGCAAAAGATCTTGAGTACTCTGTGAATTAAGAAAAAAATCCACTCAGAGCTCATATACAGAGCCATGTTAACTGTTTTGTTTCTGAGGTAAAATCCCCCATTTCTTTCATTATTGATGGGTTTTAGCAGAAGTAGCTATCCTTACCACTCCCTGATTATATTTTTTTAATTTTATTTTTCGTAAAAGTAAGGCCACAGAATTAATCAGTCCCATCTGCATGCACAAAAGACATGACACACGGAACAAAAAACGTCTGAAACAAAACTATGCTTCCTTTCACAAGCAATAGGGGAAATTAATGTCATCACTAAGCTGAAGACATAAAGAGATTCAAAATTAAAAATCCTTTGAAAGCTTCCAACAAGATTCCTATAATCAACTGAAAGATAAGTAATGATCAAAGCCCTTTAAAATAATATTGCTCACCCCATTAGAACTGCTTAAATGTACCCTACCATTCATCAGAAATTATACAAGATTACTGCAGAAACTATGCCATTGTTTCACTAAGAAGCCCAGATGTTTTAAGGGTAGACTTCACAACTCACATAAGGTTAAAAGCCAAGAGTAAAAAAGAAACCAAACAAACCAAAAACATAACTCCCCCCCAAACCAGCTGCAGTGATAATCCTTAATTATTGCTAATGTAACACTTCATAGGTGCTCAATTGCTCTGACAAATTGCCTCACATTGAAGTTGAGTCATGGAAGGGGAAAGATATGTAAATGCCTTTCCCAGTGGAGTGATATTAGGATTTTGGTGGTTTTCTGAGTTGTGTTTGTTTGTTTTTGTTGGTGGTTTTTTGGTTTTTTGTTTGTTTGTTTGTTTGTTTGTTTGTTTTTCTTAAGCAAAGACAGTATAAACCTATTGTTTTTTCTCTTCTCCCAAAGAATTTATCTTTTTTTCTTAAATGTAACCTTGGCTATGCTGTGGTTGGTGAAAGGAGAAAGGCACAGTTTTGCATACTTCCTTACCAATGTTGCCCTGTGAAATAGCCCCAGGGATGTTACACACAGCAGTGTCAAGTTAGGATCTGAAAACATTTCTAAGTGGAAGCCCAGAATAATATACGTTTGACAGTTATATGAAAAATTTGGTATTTATTATCCGATGCACTCTGTGTTTTTAATAGCAATATCATTATTGCTTTTGTTGATAACAATTTGAAGTGGTCACCTTGTTTCCTCCTTTGAACATTCAGAGGTAGCTCATATGGCATTGTTTATTAGCATTACTTGTGGATGGATGAAGTTTGCAATGTTTCAGAAATTGCTTGGTACAAGCTGTTTCAAACAGAATGTCAACTTTTAGTATATGCTGTGTGCAAACTCAGTTTGTCACATTTATTTACTTAAAGACAGACAAGTATAGGAACACCTATTCTATGTTTGAGGTATGCTTGTCAATACAACTGCAGTGCAAAAGTCTGTATGACTTCAAAATAGCAGCATAATCCCCTCAGATACTCACACCCAAATAAGAGAAGCACTATCCAAATCAAATCAACACATCTTCATTTTACCTATACCCCAAATACTTTGTATTCCCTATCGCCATCAATTTTTGTTATTCTGAAATGTTCTTTAACAGTTTTGAAACAGCAACACCTAGTACCACGTTCACGATTAAATTGCCTTCAAACCCAGGGAAATTCAATCACCTCCACAAAATCACTGTTGCACAGAACTCCAAGAGATTTCAAACAAGATTAATCTATGCCAACAAACATCCAACCAAAACCAGTAGGCAGCTACTGCAAGTCATGAAAAGAATAGAATAGAATAGAATAGAATAGAATAGAATAGAATAGAATAGAATAGAATAGAATAGAATAGAATAGAAATTTTCAGTTGGAAGGGACCTTTAACAATCATCTAGTCCAACTGCCTGACCATTTCAGAGCTGACCAAAAGTTAGAGCATGTTATTAAGGGCATTGTCCAAACGCCTCTTAAGCACTGAAAGGCTTGGGGCATCAACCACCTCTCTAGGAAGCCTATTCCAGTGTTTGGCCAACTTCTCAGTAAAGAAACGCTTCCTAATATCCAGTTTAAACCTCTCCTAGCGCAGCTTTAAACCACTCTCTTGCATCCTGTCACTGGGTACCAGGGAGATTAGATCAGCACCTCCCCTCCACTTCCCCTCCTCAGGAAGCTGTACGGAGCAATGAAGTCACTTCTCAGCCTCCTTTTCTCCAAACTAGACAAGCACAGAGTCCTTAGCTGCTCCTCGGAGCACATTCCTTCCAGCCTTTTCACCAGCTTTGTTGCTCTCCTCTGGGTGCATTCAAGGACCTTAACATCCTTCCTAAATTGTGGGACCCAGAACTGCACGCAGTACCAGTACCCAGGGTGAGGCTGCACAAATGCTGAATACAGCAGGATAATCACCTCTTCTGACTGTCTGCTTGTGCTGTGTCTGATGCACCCCAGGATGAGGTTTGCCCTCTTGGCTGCCAGGGCACGCTGCTGACTCATATCAAGCCTGCTGTTGACCAGCACCCCCAGACCCCTTTCTGCAGGGCTGCTTTCCAGCCACTCCTCTCCCAGTCCGTACTTGTATCTGGCATTATTCTGTCCCAGGTGCAGAATCCAGCACTTCGACTAGTTAAAATTCATGCCACTGATGATTGCCCAATGCTCCAATCTATATAGATCCCTCTGCAAGGCCTCCTGTCCCTCAAAAGAGTCAACAGCACCTCCCAGTTTGGTATCATCAGCAGACTTGCTAATGGTGCATTCCACTCCTGCATCCAGACCATTGATAAATGTATTGAACAGAACTGGCCCTAGAATTGAACCCTGAGGAACATCACTGGTCACCAGTCAGACATAGCCCCATTCACTACAATCTAATATAAACATGTTGCATCTTAATGAGATTGTCTTTTCTTCATCAGGAACATTACCATAGATTTTCATCATTGACTCTAAGCTTGTAAAATACTAGTCATTGAAAACATATTGCACTATCTAATCTAAAATAGAAAAAGGTCAGGTACCAATACCAAGGGTTGGATTTCATGTGAGAGAGTGCTTGATGGAGTCTCCTTGGGAAATAATTCTGGGTGAATAAAAGCAGCCCCATTTACATTGTGTAATTACCTGGAACAAATATGGGGATAATAATAAAAAACCTGGCCGTGATTAATTTCAAAGAGAAGATAATCGACAAAGTGGAGGCAAGTGCAGTGACTGCCAAAGCAGGAGGAAACACCAGTTGAGAAAGGAAGTCAGCTTGTCTCATTGCAGCTTCTTACACAATCTGTACCAGAAATGGGTGAATAGATATGAGCCACTCTACCTTGTTGAGAGATAACTTTCCAAGCAGAAAATAAACAAGTTTCCTTTAAAGTAACCAATTAATTTCTAAATTGAAAAAGAAAGCCTTTATCAAGAAAGTAGTCAGTATTTCCTTAGCAATTCCAAAAATCAGGAAGAACAAGGACTGATAAATATGGAACAGATATGGAACAGAATTTTCTCAAAATAATTGGTTTTTAGTGCTAATTGCAAAATAAGTAAAATTTATTCTCCTGAATCAGGAGGCACAGATTTTTAAATACTAATTTTTAAATTCGTAAAGGGCAAAAAAACCCAAACCACAACTGCTTGAATGACTTCACTAAATATGACACAAGAGCAGATGTAAGACGTAGGGGATGCCAGTGTGGCAATAGCTTAGAGCTTTATACTACAGAAAGTCCCAGTAGAGCAAGGTAGTTAGGTAAGTAATTTGCAAGGGTGAGGGGAAGGAGCCTGTAACTTAACTTCTTCTTGAGCATCTGTTTAAGAATAATAAGAAGAACTCTTCACATCTCTCCTCTTAAACTGCAAAGGACATGTGCTATAAATTTGCTGAAATGTGAGAATACTCTGAGCCTGGTTTAACCAGAGTAAATCTGCAGTGGCCTTCTGGCTTTAATGGATATACACCATGTGTGAATTTGGCTACTGAATGGAATTTCACACTTTCTGTTTGGGGCTATTTTAGGCATCTAGCATTGGCACAAGTCAGAGGATCTTTAGTTAGGACCTGAGAGTCACTAGGTTAAAAAAAAATAAAAAAAGAAGTGTCTCCAGAGAATGATCAAGAATATTGAAGTCAAGAAGCCCAAAATTTGGCCCTGTGAATAATTTTCCTTCTCCCATCTTACTAAACACATAATTCGTGCATTTTTCCTAACACATAATTTTAATATGCAAATTCACATAACTGAAATCCTATTAGTGCTGTCCAATAAAGTTGCATTTTAGAGAGATGCATAAAGCACTCATATCTATCAAAAAATGTACCTCTGCTGGAAGTTTTAAATCCAAATAATCTCTTGTGTTCAGTCTATATTTAAATGTTTATATGTTACCAAAACTTGCCATGGCCATCAATTCAATTATTCATCAAAGGAATTATTGTGGTGAACAGAGCTAAATCCAGTTGGCGGCCAGTCACGAGTGGGGGTCCCTAGGGCTCAGTTTTGGTGCCAGACTTGTTTAATATCTTTATCAATGATCTGGATGAGGGCATCGAGTGCACCCTTAGTAAGTTTGCAGATGACACCAAGTTGGGAGGGAGTGTTGATCTGCTTGAGGACAGGAAGGCTCTGCAGAGGGACCTGGACCGGCTGGATTGATGGGCCAAGGCCAGTTGTATGAGGTTTAATAAGGCCAAGTGCCGGGTCCTGCACTTGGGTCACAACAGCTCCATGCAATGTTACAGGCTTGGGGAGGAGTGGCTGGAAAGCTGCCTGAGAAGGACCTGGGGGTGCTGGCTGACAGCCAGTTGAACATGATCCAGCAGTGTGCCCAGGTGGCCAAGGTGGCCAAGAGCACCCTGGCTTGTGTAAGGAACAGTGTGGGCAGCAGGAGTAAGGAAGTGATTGTGCCCCTGTACTTGGCACTGGTGAGGTTTTGGGCCTCTCAGTACAAGAAGGACATTGAGGTGCTGGACCATGTCCAGAGAAGGGCAGTGAAGTTGGTGAAGGGCCTAGAGAGCAGGTCTTATGAGGAGAGGTTGAGGGAACTGGGGTTGTTTAGCCTGGGGACGAGGAGGCTGAGGGGAGACTTAATTATTCTCTACAACTACCTAAAAGGAGGTTGCAGCGAGGTGGGTGTTGGTCTCTTCTCCCAAGTCACTAGCGATAGAATGAGAGGAAATGGCCCCAAGGTGCCTCAGGGCAGGTTTAGATTGGATATTAGGAAAAAATTCTTTACTGCATGAGTGGTCAGGCATTGGAACAGGCTGCCCGGAGAGGTGGTAGAGTTGCCATCCCTGGAGGTATTTAAAAGATATGTAGGCATGGCACTTCAGGGCATGGTTTAGGAGACATGGTGGTGTTCAGCTGACAGTTGGACTTGATGATCCTAGAGGCCTTTTCCAACCTTAATGATTCTATGATTCTATGATTTTATGATTTCAATGGCAAACGAAATTCCATAAAGTTACTAACAACATGAATGGTTGTGAAAAGAGGAACAGACAATACATTCTGAACAAGGCTGAAGATCATTGAAATTCAGTCTAGGAATCTGGAGGGTTTTATGCTGATGGAACTGAAATTTTGCTCAGAAACTGGCAATCATAAATGTTTGTGAGGTTTCATTTCTTAACAAATTTCCTTAATCCTTCTAAATTAAGCAATGGAAAAATCTTTTAGGTGTCATATTTCTTACTGAACAGCAATTGAAATAGACCCATGAACTAGAACTTTACTAGCTGAAAGGATTAGCTGAAAAAGTTTGAATTTGCATGAATCACAGATTGTAGGTTCTAGTATTTTAAGTTATACTTCAAAATATAATTCAGTCTCCTGGGATTCACTTGTCTTTACAGAGATTTTTATAGAAGTAGCTAGTTTTAAGGTATTAATAGTACACTGTTAGTGCTGTATTTACTCTAATTCAACAGAAGTTTGATGTTTAAAGACATAGTATTGAAAAGTGTCAGAGATTTATATTTCCTTATGAGTAACAGTAAGAGCTAAGCTAGAAAATTAAAACAACCTTCAAGCTCTCTAGCAAGTGGTAATTCTGTTAAACTTTAAATGACGGGTACTTAGGTATTCTGGTTCTTGTGTGAGGACTGAAATCACTAATAAGCCTCTAAGTTATATTTCTGCCAAAATTATTTAATTAAGCCATGTATTCAACTGCATGGCAGTTAAAATTACTCAGCAAGGGGACACATCTAAATGAAGGACTTGTACTATGAATATGACAAAGGATCATGAAGAAAAAATTGTGTGGGTTTTTTTTGTTTGTTTGTATGTGGGGTTTTGGGGGAATTTGTTTGTTTGTTTGTTTGGGTTTGTTTTTTGTTGTTGTTGTTGTTATTGTTGTTAAAAGCAGAAACAAAACAGTCCCTCAAGCAAAATCAAATCTACAGTTAGGTCTGAAGGAAAAGGTCTTGCGTATGTTCTGGACATGAAATTCAGGAGTTAGCTGTGTATTTGTAATGTTCTTCAGAGGTGACATTTTCCACAGGATCTAATGAGCAATCTTCCCCACTGAAATAAACGAGAGGCTTGTAGTGGACTTCAGTAAAATGTGAAGCTTGTTATGAACAATCACATACTACACTGAGTTCACATTTTATGGAAAAATATGACTAAGATATTTTAGTTAGATATTACATATGCTTCCTAAAACTCTTTACACAGCATCAACCATATTTTCCCCTTGCCCTGCCCTGATCTTGATCCCACACAGGGTAAATGTACTCAAAACATACTGTTGCATTGCAATAACAATTTTAAATGTTTTTTTTTAAAGTATGTTGTGAATTGATTACAAAGATTCTCAGAATAGTTCATTACCACTCTCTGTCTTGTTAGGCCAGCTTCCATAACCACCTAGATTAAGCAGATTGTGGCTCACATCTCATACGTCTCTCTCTTTTTTGGTGTGGTTTTTTTACAAGCACAAGTAACATCTGTCCTTTTCAGTCTCTTCACAGCATCCAACCACTCTGACAGATGTTTCCAAAACCATACTGTCTGCTAACATTTAAAGGAATACAGTATTTGCATAAACACTGGGAATTCCAATCTTAGTTCTTTCCATACTGTTTTAATTTTTTTAAATCAACATTTTTTGTTCTATACCCATCATTTTGTTTTACTCCTCATAAAGCAGACATTGTGTGCACACATCTGTTAAATCTGGGCTGCATTTATTACAGTTCTGCTCTTCCAGAAACAGGAAGGATTAATTACCACAGACCGGCTCTAGAAGCACCCCCGTGTTTCTTAACACACAAAATTAATTCAGAGTTGACAAAACTCTTTCAGACACAACCTGCTTCCTGCTGATGGCGCTTTATTAGCATATTCTTCCCAGAAAAAAATTGCCTCATAGACCCTTTTTACCTCTCCTCAGAGTTCAATTTGTAAAGCACTGAGTGACAGGCAGCAAAATGGCTTGAATATATCTAAGGCAAGTTGCCAAATCCTCCCGATAGAAGCACTTTGGAGCCTTTGTTCTGAGTACATTAAAGTCACAGAAGGTCCATGTACTGTAGACAGTACAGGGCAGGCAGGATGTTCACAGTAAGACAAAACAGCAGGTGATAAATGACATTAAATAACAGTGAGAATTTACCACAGACTAAATTAACTACTGGAGTGAAATGTTCTCAGCTCTAAGGCTATATTAACAGTGAATTTATAATCAGGTGATTATAATTCTTTTTAGTGTTCAAGGAAGTCTATATGTAAAAATGATCAAGACAGCTCTATTTAACTCCAGAGACAAGCTGCTGGAACGGGTTCTAAAACCGATAGAGAATAGCTCTGCGTTCCACCCTTATTGAGTAATTTATACAATAAGTACTTAAAAGTATATTTGATTGTTGGATACCTGACATGCTCTATTTCATGAAAAATTAGAGCCCCACTGGGTTGCTTCTAGCTGACCAAACTCTTGAAAAGAGGCTTCTGTCATTTCAGTTTAAGAAACTTGCAAATGAAAATTTGCTAGCTCTGAGGTGAGGGCAAAAAAAAGTGAATCGCTGTCAACTATATAAATTCTTACTGAGTTTTGTAAGAAGTTTAATATTATAATTTAATTGAGAAATCATATCACCAATTAACATTACTGCACAATCTCTTGATACTCTCTGGATACATGATTTTTATATTAGAAAAGAAATGTTTATTTGTAATAAACTCAGAATCCCAAGGGAAAAAAAAGGCAATTAATCAATTTTCTTTGGCTTTCTATATTTAATGAATATGTTACCGTTCATTTGTCTAGAGACCTTTCCTCTACATGAAAAGGCAATTTTTCAATATTCGCTACAGACTTATTGCTTCCCTATTCCGTTTGCCTAGAGTTAACACAGCTTCTCTACAATATCTATCAGAATCTGCACATTTTTTCGTAGGAAAAGAGCACAAACAACTAAAGATTGTAAAACAGCCCAAACAACCACTGAAGATCAAAATCAATAAAGAAAAACAAGACAAATGCAAGAGCCAAAGAAACACTGGGTATGAAGCACTTTGAAGAAAAGCCTAAATACTGCGTTCTAAGACTTGGTGTTATTTCTGCTTAAAATTCAGCCTTTTTTATACAGGATCCCTGTGCTGATTGCTGTGGGTGTTTATTAGGATGCACAGGAGAAAGGAACAAATTCATTGAAATTAATATAATTTCTATTAAGCTAGTCTAGCTTAATAAGCTTAATCGGACCTAGTGGCCTGACATGCAAGGATTTAAAGCTGGATGGTGTCACCATGTTGTCAGCAGAAGACAAATCTCAGTGTTATCAGTTCCCCTGAGGACTTCATCCCTTCCCATGGGGAGGAAAGATTATAGTGGCAAGCAGAAACCCATTCTGCGGAGACTGGAAGTATTCATTTATTCAAAGGTTATAGTGTCCTCAAATCCCTCTTGATTCCTGAGCTTGGTCTGCTGCAGACATCAGTCTTAAAAGGTAATAGATATCAACTACACTTTGTGAGTGTATAACTGACTGTCTTTAATATGGTTACTCAGTGTGTGGTATTCTAAAAACAGGATACAAGCAGTTTACTCTCCTCGCAGCGTCCACTAGACTTGATAGAACAGAATTAAGAGGCATAAAACAGAAACCTATTGTACTGAGTTCTTATTAATTCCATGCAGTATTTCTCAAAAGCTTCATAAATATAGTTAAAACATACAATATACTGCTTGTGAACTGTACTGAGGGGAAAAAAAGTACTGTATCCTAAACCCAAGGGTTTTGAACTACAGTAACACTATAAAACCAATTTTGTTAACTTTACTACTCAACAGTCACAATGGACTTGTCATGTTTCAGAGGAAATGACAAAAAACCCTGGGTTCCTATGATTTCTCCAGTAGTTAGATAAAGAAACAAAGCATTCAATTTTCTTCAGACCTTTTACTATTGCTACATGATCTCTATTTGTATTCTGGATAAACAAGGTCTTAAAAATGTGTTGTCTCTCTATGCTTCGCCAGTCAGACATAAGGATACTTTTGAATTATGCTTTTTTATCTCTTTTGAATGCATACATTTCAAAGGAAAAATACCAATAAGCATTTCATTCCAGGAAAAAAATAGGAAACAAGCTACAGCAAGGGCAACGTGTTGGAAGTATTAGTGAAATCTTTAACACAGAAAAAAAAACCCTCCTGTGTACTCACGCAAGTTCTGGAGGAGTGTACTGGATCCAGCTGCCAAACACATCGTAGTGGGTTAGATCATGCTTCTCAGTTTGATGCTTCACTATAACACAAGACCTTGCCAAGTGTTCTGTTCTTTCAAAATACATTCTGTATGCCAGACAATATTATGTCTTTTGTTTAAGTTAGAATACTTAAAACATAGCAGCCTAAGATTCATATTCAACCATTCACTTAAGATCATAAAGTTTTGTAAGAGCAATCATTTAAAACTAATGGGAAATTAGAAGCCAAAATGCAAAGAGTGTAACTTAATTGAATATTGTGGCTTCTTTATTTAACTAATCAAAAAGCCATCCTCAATTTTGCACAACAGGGCCTATTGGAATTGTCACATTCCTACGCTAAAGGATTTTTGAATTCTCAGATTTCATGTTACAACATCTTCAAAACCCTCCCTAATTTCTTCTTCCAGGTGCAGCAGTATTATCAGTGAACAGCAGGCACAGATAGAAGCATATTCTGAATAGGGTTTTCTTGGTTACTTCATATTCCTGATTTAAAACAGCAACTGTAAGAGGGAGAAAGTCTCCTCCCTTTGTACAGAGGATAAGCTTGAGGCTCCAGGCCCTTTAAAACATTATTGTTCAATTACTTTCTATTTTAAAAATATAGATGGGATCATCTTGCCCTTTGATATGGTTGGCAGATAGTTTCCTGTCCTTATTCTATCATCATTTATACAAGGCACTTCCACAGCTGTTTCAACAAAACAACAACAGTAACAGAAGCATGCACAAAGCATGCAAGCTTTATATCTGTGCCTTAGAATCCAGACTGACTTTAGTCTTGGCTTCTCCATCAAAAGGTCAGGTTACACTACAAGTCTTTCAACAATTGTTCTGTGGAAAGGTCTTTCGTATTTCTGATCTTGATGATTTTACTAGGGTGGATTTTATTTTGTGTGTTTTGTTTTGTTTAAGTCCCTATACATACTACATTGAGATAAATATGCATATGATGCAGCTTTCACCAGACACGGTTCTGTGCTCTATGCCTCACAGCAAAGCAAAGGTATGTAAATTGGCAAAAGCAGTTTGCTGTCTTTTCTCTGAACAGATTGGACCCCAAGACAGGCCCTCTGGCACTCTTTCATTCTGCTGCTGATGCTTGCCATTGTGGAGTTCTCCCTGACTTGTTCCTTGCTGTTAACACTAGGAAATCTCACAAGCATTCAAAGGAAAAATGACAAGAATCTTTAAAAAAACACAAACAAAACAAAGCAATTCAGTGTGTATTTTTAAAAAATATCATATTATTATTCTTTAGAAGATATACTAAACAGAGGACAAGGAAGCTACAAACCTATATAATCCCTAATTCCACGCCGATCCCTTTTGTTTGAAACGAACCTTTCATAGTTGCAAATATGGAAAGAAATCTCAAATATTAGGTGTTGCAGCAGTCCTTAAAAATAGAATCAGGAATTTCTGATTGTGGCTGTTACACAGTTCCAGTAGCACCACTGGTTTCTTACAAAATAATCAGACGCCATCCAAAATGCAGGACGCAGCTTTCTGCAAGTTTTAAACTTGTATCTGCAAGCAGACAGCATTAAATTTATCACATATTATTTTCAATGGACTGCATATGTTACTAAACAGTTGAAAACATCTCATTTAAAACTCTTTTGGGAACATTAACTATGTTTTTATAGTTACTATCTGCCAATTTTCCCTGAATATATAGCAGCTAATTTAAATTTCCTACTGACCTTAGATAGACGTGCCTTCAAAGTAATGCATGTTCCACAGCCCTAATATGCAGCAGTGGGCAAACATATAGACCATATAGAGTGTCCTTCTGCTACCTGCCTCTCACAATGGTACATGTTAAGGAATTGAAAACTAATTTTGCTTGGCTCAGAACTCAATGTGTGCTAGAGTTCTTTCCATCTCTAATGTTAAAACCCTGACAAATGCCGTGTTTGATGACTCTGCACTACTTGCAACATGCTTACTACACAAGGAAAGGATTTTACGTTAGAATTTTTTTCAACAATTCAGCAATTTTAGATCACAAAAAAAGAAGACAAGGATTAAATCCTTTTGTAATTTAGTATCTGGAAGCCTGCAGCCATTAGTCTGACTCTGTGAATATGGTTTCAGAGAAAACTAATCAGGGACTGCATGCATCTGTAAGATGTTTCCTATTTTACACTACACATAAAATGTATGCATTTTCTTCATGTACACCCACTTAAGCCTAACTGCCACAGTCAACTGTTGATGAAACTGATCCTGACTCTTTTATCAGTTCCAGTCAAAATAATTGCAAGCAATAGTCAATTTCTTACTCCTTCATAACTCTATTAGGCTCTCAGAAGAGGTCAATGATTTTTGGTGGTAAGGTGTACACAGGTATAGACCCTCAAAATCATGTTTCTTTCTTGGTAAGAAAAACACAGGAGTAAGCTCACCTCAGAGGAGGAAACAAATATTTTGTGTGGAGGAGGGACGAGAAATGGAGTCACTGAAGCACCAAAAAGTGACATTGTGCTGAGCACAGGTTATTCATCTTGCTAAATACACAGGCCAAATCATACAATCTTTGTTCATTTAAAACTAACACTGATTCTAAAAGAAACTGACTACATAATTTCCATCTCTATGAATAATTCTACTAAATGAATATATTTAATGCACAAGAATATTTATCACTTCTAGCTTATGAAGTATTTCTAGTACTGAAATCATTGTGAGAGTAAAACAATAATCTGCATTTTAAAGGTTTTTCTACTGTCTCTATGTCTGTCTGCTATTGAAGAAATTCTACAATAATTTCAGTGAGCTTGACATTAACATCTGCAGTGGAGTACAGATATCAAAAGAAAACAAACAGCATCAAACTGCTTACACGTTTCTACTGACATTAACAAAGTTAACGTTTCTCATCTTGTCCATGCCACAGTAAATTAACAATGCTGAACACAACCGCAGAACTTGCATTAAATACAATAGTGGGACATTTTATCTCTCATCATCTAGTTCAAAATTTACCAAAATACTTTTTCAATTTATTGCTTTATAAAAGACATATCAGCTAGGGGATTATTTGCATCACATTCCCCACAGAAATTTGTTTGAGATTTGAGAGTGAAAGAAACACATCATATTGTTATTCATCTCTTTCAAGGGAGTGCAAAATATTTTTTATATAATATTTTGGAAAAAAAAAGAAAATTCTCAAAATATAAATTACAATTTTGCTGTTTTCTCTATGAAGGGTGCTTTTATATTTATTTACATTTTGTATTTTTATATGTGGGTGTGCAAATACATTAAATATCTACACAGTTACTATGCCATATGGAAAAGTCTACAGCATCAAAACTTTACCATAAGGCTGGTTATTTTTAATGAAGTACAGTTAACATTTGAAAGGTTCAGACTGTCTGATAGATCTGCTAGAAAGGACAAGAGACATAGGGTTGTATATTTTATTCTTCTTGTAATAAAAGCAAAGAGCTTACTAAGCTGTGTCTAATTTTATTGAAGTGATCCAGGAAGCAAGAGTAGATCCAGCCACAAAGTTGATAGAGAAAACGGATCTCTGTTTTGGTCCAACTTTTTAGCTCATCACATGACATGATGTACTACAGCAGGCTCTGATAAGATATACCACTTCTGTCTTCCAGTAAATCTGTGCTGGAAAGTCTTTTTAGCTGCATTTAAGACTAAAAAAAAAAAAATAGAAATTCAGTATTAATGTTTATGTGCTGTAGGTACTCAGGCAGGGGATTCCAAAGTATAGTCAGCAGGCTACTGACAATCCTGACAGAGACAGCTGGTGCTGTGTGAGCTGGACCGACCACACCTTACTCCATCTTCATTTAGGGCAGTCAATATTCTTTTTCTATGAAGGCAATGGCAAGGGCATTATACAAAGGGAAAGCGAATGTTCCAGGGGGGGCAAAATGTTGTTGAACTAAGCTCAGTAATAAATACTGCAGAGTTCTAGGTGGTCTTATGAGGAGAGGTTGAGGGAACTGGGGTTGTTTAGTCTGGAGAAAGGAGGCTGAGGGGAGACCTTATCTCTCTCTACAACTACCCGAAAGGAGGTTGCAGTGAGGTGGGGGTTGGTCTCTTCTCCCAAGTCACTAGCAATAGAACAAGAAGAAACAGCTCCAAGGTGCCTCAGGGCAGGTTTAGATTGGATATTGGGAAGATTTGCTTTACTGAAAGGATGGTCAGGCATTGGAACAGGCTGCCCAGAGAGGTGGTGGAGTCACCATCCCTGGAGGTGTTTAAAAGACGTGTAGATGTGACACTTCAGGGCATGGTTTAGGAGGCATTATGGTGTTGTGTTGACGGTTGACCTTGATGATCCTAGAGGTCTTTTCCAACCTTAATGATTCTATGATTTTATGATGTTTGAAATAGTACAAAACAGGTAAGCCAGAGTGTTGTGACTATAACTTTCAGTAGTATTTCTAAATAACCACTTAGTTTTTTTTCCTTTGATGTTTACCGGAAGGTTTTGAGTTTTCACTTGCGTGTCACCTTTGAATAAAAACAATATTTGAAATAAATACTCATTTCAAATGTATTTCCTTTTTCCTTTTAAAAAGACTGCTAAGTTCTATACTTCATATGGGTTTCAACCACAACCCTCAAAATGACCCAGGATCTTATTGAAAACTAACTCAATTTCTTTGAAAGACTGGAATATTTTCTGAATTTTAATTTTTAGAGGTTTAACATAAAATGTTATTTTGCTTTTCTTTCTTTCTTATTGTATGTTCTTCTCCAATTTCAAAACAGCTTCACAGCAAGCATCATGAAAATTGGAGGTTTCGAAGCTTTAGACAGAAAAGTTAATGCAACTACAAAATTATAAAATATGTCTCTATATTTCTCTGCATTTTCCCTTTTAAACAAAAGCATTGTTTATTCCTAGAATACATTTTCTTCTGAATTGCTCTTTGAATTTAGATTAGGCAAAATAGATTAGTTTTGCAGGGTGAAAAGATGAGAGAAACTAACATCACAACCTCTTGTCTAGAAGCATTAGCTTTAAAATCCTTAATTTATAGTTAACGAACAGCACAAACACACATCATTTATGTCACATTTTCTATACAAATATTACAAGTCTTGAACATTTCTGAGATTTACTCCAAATATTAAGATTAATTATATCTAACAATCTAAAATATTCAAAGAAGTTCCTTCCCTGCCTGAGGATAAGTTAACCCAGTTATCCTAGGATTGTCTGAATTGTCCTCTGACAATACATACTGCTGTCTGTTAACTATAGAAAACTAGATAACTAGACTTTTTTATTACTATTTAAGTGAATATGTCTTCTTATAAATGGCATTTGTTTGTATCATGATTTAGCTATAACCTGTGAATAATAAAAGCTTTCTTCTCCTGGAAAATTTGGGAAATACAAGGAAAGTTAGATGACAAACTTTCAGAAAGCTAAAGTGAGGGGAATTTAATTCTGTCTGAACTGCAAACCTAAAGCATCACAGACCAAAGCCCAGCTGTGCACATTGCAACTCCATTATCTGAAATCCAATAGTTTTTTCACGTGTCGAAAATAGAAACTGGCCTAATAATGAGAAGTGCCGAATTTTAAAATGTTTGAGATGATCGGGAAAATTGCTAAAGTGCATAAGCAAATCTTTTGTGCAAATGTTATACTACAGAATCCTAGGTATGACCTAGGACCCTAGGGGAGACAAAGTAGGTCCTCAGACAGTTGACTCGGTCAGAGCTGCAGCAATGCTGTTCAGCACACTGGCCGCTTGTCCATATTATGGCCTTTCCTCTCATGTGGGCAACATTTTCTTCTCTTTCCTGTCAGATCTCATGTGACGATCATTTCATATGGTACTCTCTGCAGAGTGGTCGTCTTCTCCCATGTGTTTTTGTGTACTCCCATGGCTCTCCCCAACATATCACTCAGTCTGGAGTCACTGTAATTTACACTGCTGAGTAAAAAAACCCTCTTCATGTCAAAATGGAGGAAACAGAAAAAGCAGTGGAAAATAAGTACAGCCATCCTAGGTATGTTTCTTAGATTACACTGTCTTATTCCCTGTTCATTCTTTTTCACCAGTCATGTCAACCTTCAATGCCATTTATCTCAGTGATGCCTTCAGGTCTTTCCTTTCAGTGTTTTTTTTATTCATGAAATACTCTAATCTCCTGTCAGCAAGCTAATGCTGCTTCTTGTTTAAATTCATCAGGTTGCAGGACAACGTAACTTCTTCTTGATTAGCTGTGAGAAGGGACAGATCCATATGTCATTAAATTCATATAAAGGTTTCTCCCAACTGATTTCAAATGAGCTTCTTGTAATTAATATTTTAAACTAATTTCTTATTTTTATGCATATAATAAAAAAATGAAACGACCTCAAATGAAAGAGTAAGATGTATGTATATCTCAGTTGATAATTTACATAATTATATTGCTTTAAATCACAAGCTTCTCTTTCATTCCCTGTTGTTCATTATATCTATTATTTTATCATCAAGTAGAATTGTTTGAAAAATGTGTCCCTTCTTCCATGAAAAAAATTTTTTTTTTCTGGTTATGATATATGGTAAACTTTAAACCCCAATTTAGTTAAAATTTTAAATGCTAGTATTCACAGTAAGGTAACGTTCTTCATTTTTTGCAGAGGAAAATTTTTGAGACCTGTGAAATATTAAGGAATAAGGATAATTAAAACCTTATTACACATGCAACAAGTTAAAAGTGTTGTTAAAAGAGGTGAGAAAGAAGATTTTTATATATATGAATAAAAATTCCTCCTGCTTAGTCTTTAAGTTGTCCATATGCAGACAGTCTTCTAAGTCTAGAATATTTCTGGTGAATTCATTACAGTATGGTAATGTACTTTTGTAACAGAAACATACTTTTGACAATCAATACCCTATTTCTGTAGAACATTAAGTTCAGTGTCAACTGAAATGTTGGAACGTACTAGCTGACTGGTTCCTAAATATTGTTCCAGCACTTCTCTTAAATTTTTATACATTTTCACATGTTTTTTCTCACAAGTGGCTTTAGAAAGAAAAGTATCGGTTTATCTCACCTACGTAAAACATCTGTCTCAGATTAATAGTGACAAAATTAATAAAGCCCCATAGGAAACACTAACGTGTGTGAACATGCTTTCTACAGGAATTGATCTGCTATTCAAAAAATCAGGATCAGGTTCAAGAACATTAGGCACACTTGAGAGAAAAATCCAACTGTACTCTCCGCGTGGGCAGAGGGCCCACTCTGAGGTGGAATCACTGTCATTCTGCAGCCCTGTTCAAAAGGGGCTGAGGAAATCAAAGGTGACTGACAGCTGGCACAGAGCTCACTTTTGTGGGTTTTGGTGCTTGCTCGCACAGAAGAGGGACCTTGCGTCTCCATGCAGTGTTTTATCCCTTTCATTCTGCTGGGGGTGTGGGAGTGTACAGCCCCATCCCGACTAGACTTCCCCCTTGACTTTTTCCGTTACAGAGGGCCAAGCATGGAAAGCCAATATCCAACCCAAAACAGATATGCATTCAGGAGCTTCCTCCATTTTATTACTGTATGCTTTGTACTCCTCAGTCAGAAGTCTACTTTGTGATAACAATGAAAATGGCAATGAAGTTACTAAGAAACACATTTCTGCTGCTACAGAAATCTTTCTTCTATCATAATACATTGACCTGTCTCTCCCTTCCTTTCTGAATCATTCATATGTCTAAGTCTACCCTTACGACTCTGCTTTGCTCTTTCATAGGTATTATCCAAAGAAGCTAGGCTCAGGTTTGAGCCTGTGATATATTTGAGTTAAAAAAAAGACCTGTGACTGAACGTGGCCCATTCAGGTCCTGTAGTACAAAATTTCCCAAATTTCTGCAATACTGCTTGACATTTTGCAGAACATTCATACCACCTATGTTAGATGTCAAAGTTATATCAGTTCTTGTCAGAAGAGAGACAGACTTGCCTGTAGAAGGTAAGTTCAGGCAAAAGGTAAATACAGATGTTCTCAAACACCTCTCATAAAAACCTCTTCTCTTCCACAAGCTAGATAGCTCAGAAAAACATAGTGAGGTAGTAAGAAATATTTCAAAAATTGTACAATGCTAGTATCCTCTTGAATTGCCTCAGTTATAAGTCTTATGTTTTTCCCATGTTAAACCAACATTTTATAGACTACTATTTCAAAATGTTTCCATGACAAAATTCAATACCATCTGTATCTGAGCTGCTGTGTGAAGCACCTATTTATTCAGTTTTTCAACAACGTTAATGTGAAAGTGAGAAGAATCAGCTGAAAAAAAAATGTATGGAAAAGAAGAAAAGTCAGGTCCTGATCTCTCCAGCTTCTGAGTAAAATTAAGGTCCTCCTCTTGTTAGTCATTAGATGGAATAACATTGAAAAAGTATCAAGAAAGTCGTCTTGTGACAGCAGTCCTCCAATGGTGAGAAGAACAGTGCCTGTCCTTGGAACACTGAAAGACTTGACACTGCAAGGAGTAGGAAAAGGAAGAAGTGTAGAGAAGTCCTAAACTTCCTTTGAAAAGAAGAGCAATTCTCTTCCTCTTGAGAGGAAGAATCTGGAACCAATTCTATTTTTTATTCACTGTGCATGCTCCTGACCTTCCTTAACAGGTAACATCTATCGCTGCCCATACCAACACTGCCAGGTACTCTCCAAGGCACTGTTCATCACCCTCTAACTTTCCACAAGCTAACAACCTGACACAATTTTTGATCACTTACAGATATGTTATTTTCCATCAGACTTATAAGCATTAAAAAAAATAAATATTGTAAAACAAGAAGTGGGGTTTTTTTTTAGTTTAAATATAACTATACATTTCTTAGATGAAAATCAGTACAGTCTTAAATGAGCATAAAGTACTCTCTTTTTCCAGATTTAATTTATTTTTTTTTTTACAGGTAGGAATATATATGAAGATAAATAGAGATAGAAGGGAGGAGAGGGAGCAGGGAAGGAAGGGTAAAAAGAGGAGAGGGAGAGTACAAACCTGCACTAATTACGCATAATGAATGTACATAGAAAGTTAAAGAGTATTTTTGTAAAAAGTAGATATTTGTTTCATCCAGACATGTCCAAAGATGTTCTATTTGTTTCTCTGATATTTTAACAGTGGACTTCATTTCACTCAAAATACCTATGTGTGTATATATATATACATACCTGAAGCTGTCCTTTGTAATTTTTGTACTGTTGCCTCTTTTTCTCTTTTCCTTTGTGAAAACAAATGCTTCAATACAACAAAGTGCCAAAGTGAAACATCTTCGCCAAAACAGGACATGTGTGCTTACCTCTTACCAGAGAACCTTAGGAGTGTCCTGTAGCAAAACATGTTTCCAGACCTGTGTGTTTTGGTAGCAGGCTTATTAGGAGTTGACTAATATTCCTGGGTGGGCCGTGTGCTTGTGCTGTCCAAACAGTTCACTCTGGTTTTTAAGGGTGTGCTAACATGAAATTAAATAGTTTTCATGCTTCCACATTAATTGCCTAGACATTTATGCAGGAATTGCCGCTGATTTACAAGTGATCCTTCAACTTCTAGGTAGACACACCTCTGGATACTTAGTAGTGGTGATTTGTGCTTATTTATAGTCAAATGTAGCTCCCATTTATATAGAGGAGAAAAATTTTTAAATAGAAGAATACTGATTGTTTTAACGATCCTGTTAAGATTTACCTTCTAATTTTCCCCCTCTACAGTGATTCCTTGTATATTTTAGACTTTAATTTAATGCCACAGTTGTGTCAATGATTCATAATATTGGGCATTCTGGTTTGGTTTTTTTTTTTTTACTTTTGTGTCCTGTTTTGGAGTAATAGAGAGGAATTATACTCCCATGTTATGAAAAAAATTCAGGTATTGAAGTCTGAGTCTCTCTTCTGTGGTACATTTCCTTTGTTATTCAGAGGATCCACAGAAGGCAGATCTGTATCCTGCACAAAACTGGAGGTGGAAAGTGTAGTGACCACGATCCTGCCTTGGCTGATAACCTCAATCCCCTTTGAAGAGTTCTTGCTCATTGCATGGAAAAGTCATTTGTCTATTGTTCAACTAAAGAACACTTGGCACAGTGACTGTTAAAGTAGTGGAACATAAATTGGCCATTTGAGGTAAAATAAATATTAATAACTGTATGATGATGTTGATAATATCAAAGTGAAATCTTAAAAAGATTTTTTTTCTTAAAATTTATTTTCTACCAAAATACATTACTTTTACAAAGACATAAATTGAAAACCACACCTACTTTCATAGGGGGGAAAAAAACCCAACCAAAACCAAATTTAAATGTCTAATTGTTACTAAAACTAATTTTAAAATGTACAAGAGTTTTCAAATCAAATAATTAAAACATTCTCATTGTCTTTTCATCATATACAAGTGTTAACTGCATACAGAATTGAAGAAATAATTTTACCTATTCCCTAATCTGCAGTTTTACTTCTATGTTTGTGAATGATTTTGTTCAAATTCTTCAACAGTATTTAGATTTTATGTCATATTCAAGTTGGGGAAAAAAGGTCATAGAAGAGCAAATGCTAAGTGGAACATTTGGCAGAAGAATAGTGTCAAGTTGTTAATGCCTTCCAGACTAGTCATATGATCATAAAAGTCCTACCAGAAACTCATATGTCACAACATACATCTGAAAGAGACTTGGCAAGTCTGGTTTTGCTTCCTTAACCATATCTTCGCTATCTTCCTTACATTCTGCCTCCTTTGTTTAATAAATTCCCTCCTCTTTCACCCACGTAGCATGTCAGAAATATTTTCTGTGTTTGCCTTCAGTGAAAATTTAGTGGGATGACAGGGCATAATAAATGTTTAAAAGTAACATAACTTCTCTATACCTTAAATTTTATTTGCTTCTTGTGCACAGCCCCTTAAGCTGAGTTACTTCTAACATTGCAATGTGATGAATTTCACACCACCACCTATTTTTGAACCAGCTCATGGAATTTTTTTGTAGGCAAACCTCAGCTGAGTTACTCTTTCTGGTAAAGGTGATTAAAATAAATCATATTTTAATTGCCCACAACTCCAAATGTTAGACACCAGTCAGCACTATCTTCTCACCACTTTCTTTTGAAACAATTGCCAGTTCTCCAGCTGATAAAAAGACCTGGTTTAATTACCACTCTCTCCTTCAGAGCTCATTAGTGTGTATTATCAATAATGATACCTAGTGCCAAAGATGCAAAATTGTTATTTTTTTTAAAATGTATTTTTATTCAAAAATATAACAACAAAACGACATCTACTTTGTCTATTTTTGGAACAAGAATGTGAATTAAATTGTATGCCTTATTCTTTTTCTTTATAGATACTGTTTTGGGTTTTTTTAATTTATAAACACACTCTGCATGGTCTCTAAAAATTTAAAACCCTCCTATTAAAAGGCTACATCCTGCAATATTAAAAAAATTTACAATGCCTCTGTGTACCCTCTGTATATATTCTCTGCTGCTTATGGTAATGGAAACTTGACAAGAACGTATTTACTTGCTAGACTGACTTCACTGGTGGATTACAACATGTGAGTCTGTATAGGTAGGTATTGGGAGATCAGTGTGAAATACATCTAATGAAGCAGTAACACAATAGTCTAAACCTCTGTATGTGGGTTAGTTACTCTATTCTTCTGTTTTACCTCATGCAAATATAAAGCATACTTGGATGTTGTTAATCTGAAATTGGTCAGACAAATTAAGACCTCTAATTGATGTGCAAAGGAGATAAGAAGTTTTCTAAAATATGTATGTGGTAAAGATAGTAAGTTGAAAGGACTTCCTTGGAAGTTGTTTTGGTTTTACCTATAACTTGTCTCTTCATTTATTAAACCAGCCATCTGAGCAGATAAACAGATCTTCTGCTTGGTAAGTGTGGCACCATGGGTTCTCTTTCTCGAACTGGAGTAGCACAGTACAGCTAACACACCTTAAAAATGTCGGATTTTGCCAACGGGCTGAGACCTACTGTCTGTCTATTCTGGTATCTTTGCCCTGGTAATTAAGATTAGTAGATCTTTCAGACTTTTTAGAGAGGGGTATACAAATCTCTGCAGTAGATTTACCCTGAGTATAAATATCACAAGATAGTTTTACTTTCATTGGCAATATTTAAAGGATGGCTTCTTTTCAGAAAAGAGAGTTTTCTCTATCTTTTACTCAAAAGCTCAATTTCAGCACACCATTGACCTCGGTTTCAGCACAGAGTTTGACATGTTTTGAACTGATGTCTTCAGGGATGATAAAGAGCTTGATTTACAGAGCTTGAAATAACAGCACAGAACAAACGACTTATGTACCCCCTTTTCACAGGTTTTCAAATCAAGCAGTTCAGTACGTATTGAACATCACTACTACTGAAAGAAAATAAATAAAGCAGAGAGCACATAAAACCACAAAGAATGCTAGAAATATTTCAGTCACTTGTATTTAAGCAACCTGTCAAAATGTCAGTGTACAGTATCTCCCAAGACCCATAATAAAGTCATAGATTTGCAATTTTCTCAGTGCAAAGCTTAATGTGGATTAATGATTCGTAAGCCAATGAAAATCACTTTTTAAACAGAAAAAATAATACTTAAAATTACAAAAGAAACATTAATCATACATTAAATTTTACAGTTGTAGAATAATATTACAAACTGTGAGACATCTCTTTTTCTGGCTTAAGTAGGGTGGAAAACCTGTACCGCATAAGCATGTATTTGTTCACAAATCAAGCTCCATGAGACCGCAGTGTCCCAACTAAGCACACAGATATACTTTCTACAGTGGTAATTTCTTGCTGATGAGAAAAGCCACCTGAAGTTGCCCATTGAAGTCAAAATTAAGTTTAGATTCGCACTGAATATGCAAAGATAACCAGAAAACTATGCTCATTTCTTCTGAATGCTTTAGGGAGAATGAAAAATCCTGAAATTCTTAGGAGAGCATACAAGGAGCAGCAGATAGTTTGCATATCATTATCTGAGAATCACAAAGTCACAGAATGGCTGAGGCTGGAAGGGACCTCTAGAAGTCATCTTGTCCTGCTCAAGCAGGGCCAGCTAGAGCCAGTTGCCCAGGACTGTGTTTGGACAACTTTAGTACCTGTAATGATGGAGACTCCACAACTTGTTGTCCACCAGGAACCAGACAGTAACCCCCTAAGATGTACTGGTACATGGGGTTATTCATGCACCATGGGGTGCATGGGTACAAGAGTAGGACATTGCGCTTCCCCTTGTTGATCTTCATAAGGTTCCTGTCAGCCCTTTTTTCCGGACTGTTGAGGTCCCTCTGAACAGCAGCATGACCCTCTGGCATATCTGCGATTCCTCACAGTTTTGTAGCATCAACAAAATTGTTGAGGGTACACTATGTCCCATCACCCAGATCACTAATAAAGATATTGACTTTACTGACACCTGCAAATTTAAAATATGTACACTGATAAACAGACAGACCAGTCTAATATTTGTAATGATTATTTCTGTTGAAGATACATAACTTTATATGCTTTGGGACTATTTCAGCTATATTTTTCCATTACCTTTTTCATACTGCTCATGCCTACATTCCACTTCCAGCTCAGATGTCTGCTTTTCTGTTTAAGTAATTCACTTTTGATTTCTCAGTAACACAGACAAATGTGTTAGAGAAGCTCTTATATGTAGTTATTTTTGTAATATCATTGCAAATTTTCAGGTATAGCACGTTCCCCCCAGATATTATGCTTTTGTTAATAGATTTATTTTACTGACCTTCATTTTAATTGCTTACCACCATAGCCTTTTCTAAAACTATGCGGGCAACCTTTAAAAATAATAGTGCCAATGTCAATCACCCCAAAACAATGCACAAAAACCTTCTGCAAAATGATCAATTAAGGCCTAAGTACAAATGCAATGCAGCTAGGCAGACTGGGTGAATTTACTGCCTCCAAAGCAAAGTATACAATTAGCTTCAAATGCCAAACTTCACATGCCACTAAAGTGGCTGTATGTTAAAAACAACAACAAAAAAATCCTAGTGAATTCCGCATTCATGATGAATAGTCTTAAGAATTTTGTTGAACAAAAGCTATTCTGCTACATTCATTTGCAAAGGATATAATTAGTTGTTCTTTCAGTTTCCTGGATAAAGATGGCACATATGAAAAATAATAGGCTGTCAATACCCAAAAGGGTTAGAAGTATAATTTTAACAAAGGAATATATTTAGGACAACAACAACAACAGATTTTAGCTGAATATCTCTAGTGTTTTAGAATATTTCATGCCAAGAAAGATGTACTTGAAATTCATATGATATGTGGTATTTCTGCCTTTTTTATTTTTAGCCATCTTGTTCTAAAAATGTCTACAATAACAGTAACAAATTCTGCACTAGCTGCAGTTTTAGGGGCACAAACTTATTACAGTAATAATTCACCTGCAATTTAATAAACGTTAGAGACTCTTTTGTGTGCATGCACCAGGCAAACATATACATTCCAGATACTTTAAAAGTTTACCTATTGAAATCAATATAGGCATAAAGGAGTGTCCATGTTTGTGACAGACATTGTAACAAATTAGAAATAAAGTCAGTCTAAAGTAAGAATAAAAATCTATGATTTCTTCCCAGATTTTAATTACATTTAATATTATTGTCTTAAGGATTCATATTTTTGATTCTATATTAAAACATATGATTACAATTCTTCATTAAAAACTGCATAATGTGAAGGCAACATTTTTCTTTTAGTTAGTCTTGCTTCCATGATTTACAGCTACATTCATCAAAGTAGCTACAGACTAAGTACAAATAGATACTTTCCTGTATGGTCATGTGTGAGCAGAGGTAGCTAGGTAATTGCAAAAATTGCCCTTTTTTCTATTTGGTTATAAACCCAGAAACTTCTTTTAGATCTAGGAATTAAAACTGATTCTGACACCTGTGACAGAATTTCTGGTCAAAACAGGGGGAAAAAAAGTCATGTTTGCCATGCAGCAAATTGTAGACCCCATTTTCAGATCCTTTTTAGACTGATTTGGACTCAGAATTTAAACCTCATATTGCTTATATATAAGTCTTTCTAGCTAGCTAATCAATTAAGTAAGCAAGAGTTGACAACCGTATCATCATATTTCAAGTTTATGTCCTGGACTATTTGATATTCTAGAGTTAATCTCTATATGATGCATTTCGAAAAATATCATGCTTTTTCTTAGCGTAGAATGGAGCAACACTGGAAATTTCATGCCTCTAAAACTTCATGGATCTTGGAGTAAAATATCTTACCTGTCTTTTGCAGATTGCCATCACTGACTGCACAAAGGAAAAATGTGAAGGGCAAAAAAGGCTTTCCAAAATAAGCTTAAAAGTCTTAAATGGCATTTTTAGGTCTACAGGGAGATGCCTAGGTTGCTGGCTTACCCCTGGCTTAATGTCATATTGTGGAGCAGAATGTGATAAACTACTGGGGACATGCTATGAGAAAATGGTGGGCGTGGCACACAGCCATGATGACAAACATTAGTAACGGTGTCATACTGAAAAGCTGGATGTCATAGGTGGGTAAGGGGGACTTACCTGAGAAATGGCTTTATAGATAGCTGCAGGGGGAGCAGAATTATAGTAACTGGCAGTAGCAAGTTATTATCAGTGCTAACAGTTACTGTCAGTAATAACAGAAGGTCAAGACTGCTTAGATATATTTTGGGTAGATGTAGTAAATCTGGGAAAACAAAATTAGGGGCAGGTTGTTTATGTGGGAGATAATTTGGACTGAGAAAGGGAGGAATGAGGGCAATGAAAAGGAACATGAGGAAATAGGGCAGGGGATAATAAAGTATGGAGATAACATGACTGAGGCTGTCTGGAGATACCTACTGCACAACCCTGTGCTTGATCATTGTAGCTGAAGCAGGAAAACAAATCAAATGTATTATTCTGTCCATAGCATGTGTGTTGAACCTGTTTTTATAACCAAGAGATAGGGTAAAAGAAGTGGGACGTTTTCCCTGGCTAGCAGGAGGATACCCAGGACAGAGTGATCAAGCATCCTCATATCACTGTGTCAGTACCCATTCCAGGTTTGATGTCACCAGCATCTTCCCAGCCACTTCCTAGCAGACATCCTGATGGACTGCTCCAAGAAGCAGAGCAATTCACTCCTCCTGTCTGATTTACCACCTCTCCTCTGACTTCACCATGTGAGACAAAGGGAAATGAACCTTTTATTTTTTTGGCAGAGTGAGCCATTACCAAGTAGTGCCAGTGGGTGGTTTGCTATTTATCCTAGTGTTCTTAACTAGGATAATTGTTCAATCTCAATTTTGAAGAATCCAGAAAATTACTGTATTTCATTTTTTGCTAGCAGCAAGGTACCCTCGGTTTCAGTGCAAGAAGACTCATTCCACTTATTTCACATCTTCAGCATTTTAAAGAGACAGTCTTGTTTTTCTGCTACGTCCATGTACCTGGTTAGATTTCCACAGAAGCTTCTCTTCTATGCAGATATCCCTTTTCATCTAGCCACTACCAATTAGCCATTTAGTGAATCATTACCAAGAAATTACTAGCTACCCAGCAGCTCTGATTGAGAACAGTAATAAGACCAACATACACACAGATTAATTTACATTCAAAAAATTTGAATGTCAGCTATGAAAAAGTGTAGTACACTCACTACATTGTCTCACTGTATTAGCCTGAAACCTCTTATTCCCCTGGTGCTCTACCACAGCAATTAGTTTCCCAGCCTCTCTAGTCCCTGCTGAATTATCTAAGCTTTGTCCCATATGCTTCCTGCTGACTACTCTACTTTCAATTCCTCTCCATACTGTAGCGTATAACCTGTATGACTTCTAGCCAGGCAAGAGGCTGACTGTTCTGTGGATATCCGGGGCTATGTACATACCGACTTGTTAGCTGCACAATGTCAAGCAAAATGGAGAGCATTTTCTCTGCTTATCAAGGGAATTGATAAGATTTATTTTCATGTAGTTAGACACTGTTTTTCACAAAAGAAAAAAAATTGTAGGAACTTCATACTTTTGAGACTTCGGAGCCTCTGTCAAACTTGGTTGAAATCAGCCAGAGTCCACCTATTAAGAGGAATGTCTAGTGGAGACAAAGAAAGATTACAGAGTAGTTGCATATCTCTTTGTTTTCTTAGAGAAATATGCTAAAAACTGTTCCAAATGTTTGTCTTTTTTCACTACATTCAATTAATGTATTGTAATTAATGATCTTCATTGACTGTACCTAAGGGCTCTCAGGTATAACCGTGAGGAGCACAGTATAAAACTCTTCATGGAGACCACACGATCCATATTGCTGGCTGTATAAAGAAACTTTTAAAAAAATATATAATTCATTTTGGTAATAAATTAAAGCACTTTTAGTTCCTTAATTTCACTCTAAGAGTAGATGAAATGGTTCAAGACACAGGAAATCAAGCTTTGGAAAGAAACATCAGCAACAACAAAACATCAGAGGAATGAAGGCCCATTTTTATCATGTTACCTATTTGGCGGCTTGAGCTACTATACAATACAAACAAGTGGATGGGTTTCTATATTAACTAGGGATGTATGTGGTACGTGAAGGGTGGATTAGGGGAGCTTAGATGATGCTGCATTTGCCTACTTGATATTCTAGATTTTTTATGATTTTTTTAAACATGATCACATTTCAAACATGATCTCATTCCCCAAAGATGAGACCTGCTTTGTCACTACTGAATAAAGAAAAAGAGATAATGTTATATCCTATGTATTTCCTAGTCAAGAGGAGATTTTGATGGTGTGAAAAACTCATTGTCAATTAGAGTTAACAGAGAATTTAAATATGGTAATAAGCATGATATTCTATGTTTTCAAATGGTTCTCCTTATGAAATTTGCTTTTCTGTGCTAGTGATTATAAATTTTTAGTGATATATTGAATTTCTTGATTATGTTTTGCTATATTACTAACTTTATGTCACTTTTTAATGTAAGGATAGTTTCCCTCAAGACCTCCCAATAGATCGTGGTTGGAACGTCACTTTCTAAAGTAGGATCCAAACATATTAAATTACATTCACTGACGTGTCAAGAATAGACTGGACTTTAACGAGTGTGTAGTGCAGATTAAAAAAACCACTGAACTTCATTAGAAGAGTTGATATTTGTAAATATTATATGACTGTTATATTAATTGATCTATATATGATAGCACATTAATATTCATCTGAAATATGAACAGAAAAATCTAGCTCTAAATTTAACTGTTTTTTAAAGTAGGAAGTTTGTTTATTTATTTTTGTTTTCACATCTGGGTGAGAAGTTCTGCACAGTTCTTAATTTCTTTACATTTTCTGTAGACTGTAAGTCTTTAAGTTTTACCTTAAAAGGGTAAAAAGCACCATTGCGCTTTGCTGAATTAAAAACATGGCTTAAAATAACATAGAACATACCTATACAGTAATGCAGAGGCAGATTCAAGTAAACTGTGTTCCAACACAGCAGGATTCAAGCAAATACTGATTCAAAAGCACTTCAGTCTCTCAGAGGTAAGGCTTAACAACTCCCACATAAACAGGCACTAAAACATGTAAGGACCTGTTTCCCCATTAGAGTGGAGCACAAGAAAGGCAGACTGTCTTGACTGGGTAGAAGTACCCACAGAAAAATGAAGCTGTGTTCACTTATGGCATTAATTGGCTTTTGACTTCCGAAAATACGGGGGTGTTTTGATCAGCCCCATGCTTCAAAAAGCAGGGGGTGATTACATCCCTGCTGAATATTTAATTTCCTATTTTTTATTTAGCCATATTTTGAGTTCATTTCTTGATTGATAGTACATGCTTTGTATTTTTACTTCATTCCTTCAGTATCCCTCCTCCTACAAATGAGGCAAAATGACAGAAAAACATATGAAGTTTTCCAGTAAACTTAAAAAAATACCCACACACACACACAAAAACATACCCAAAAACCAAACCAAACCAAAGAAAACCAAACCCAAACCAAACAAATAAAAAAAGCACACACAAACACACATATTCTGGTCTCTTGGTTTTCAGGTATTATTGTTGTAGAGTGGTCTAAGCAGTGTAGAACGAGAGACTAGGCAGCATCCTGTCAGTGGATTGCATTGGAAGACTGCCTATAAATTCGTTTAAGGCAAGTAGTTAAAGGTCTTTTGACCAGCATGTGTGATGAGGCAACAAAGAAACAGAAGACACTGCTATCTGTCCCTCTTCTGACTTCTGGAAACAGGGTAAACTTTGGTGAAATGGGATGGTGAGAAAGAAAAGAGCAGCTAGTTGATAGCTAGAATTAGAGCTAGACTGACTTTTCTCAAATATCACAGGAATATAGCAGCAGCAGTTGTCATGTATGCATTTAAAGCAGGAGAAGCTGCAAATGTGGGTTTGGAAAGAGTAGCAAAAATATAGTTTGCTATGTTTCAAGCAAAGTGTGCGTCATTACAGAACTCTGGAAAAGTTATTTCTTCTTTCCCTCTTATTAAATACCCTTCCACAATAGCAAATTAGGTTAATAGGCACCAAAGTGTTATTATTTAAATATTAGTACCCTTACTTTAATTTCTAGACAAGCCAGCAATTCAATTTCATTTATTTACAACAGCAAAAATATTACCACCATGTAATAGGAATACGTGGTATCTTTTAATCATTTATGGTTTTCTGTAATCTTTGCATAAGAATCTTTAATTATTCCTTTATTAATTTCACTTTTGAATGCCTGCCTTCATTCTGAAGAGCAGATAGTTACCCAATTGAAGAAGGTGGCAATAATTTCCTTTTGTCTTAGGATTTTAAGGCAAAAACTCTTAACAAATTTTCCCTAGAAGATAGGGAAGAGACAGGAGAAACACTTCCACTATATGAAATATCAGTTCCAGCTTCTGGACATTATAGAATTTTCTTCTTAAACTGAACTATAGAGCAGCAAAGGTTTCATTCACATTGGGGTTTTCTTAACCTTAATCTAGATATGAATAAATTGTATAGAACACCTCTTAAACTAATGCTGTATACAATCCCAGTATAAACAGCAATTTCTTGAGAGGAGGTAGATGCCCATCCCTGGAAACATTCAAGGTCAGGTTGGATAATGTTGTGAGCAACCTGATCTGGTTGAAGATGTCCCTTCTTTTTGCAGGGGGGTTGGACTAGATGACCCTCAAAGGTCCCTTCCAATTGAAACTATTTTACGATTCTTCAACTTAAGGTGCATATTGCCAGCAGACAATTTCCTGCCAAGAGCCTTTTAGCTCCCCAGAAAAGTCAAAACTTATTTCAGGAAAAATATTTAATTTCACATTCAGTTGTATCACAAAGGAGCTGGCATCCACATACAAGGAGAAGGGACTGAGGAAGTTGAAAACCATAAAAAAATTCGCCATCACAAGTAACTGCATGTGCGTGCACACTTCTGGTGAGAGAGAGTATGTAGAGGTAAGTTTTGAGCACTTGGCTGGGAATATGGAACAGTACAAGGAAAACAGTAAAATCGGATAGATGCTCCCATTCTGGTACAGTGTCTGTGTTAGCACCTGTTTTCTATGCTATCTTGATGCCCTAGGCAAGGAGGCTAAACTGAATTGTAAATTTTAGATAAAAATAAAATATATTAAAGCATTATTAGGTTCTCAAATCTTCAATCTCCCTTTTTGCCATGTCAGATGAAACACAAGTTGCCTAGGCCTTGATAAAGTGCTTAGTTCAACCACGTAGTTTAACAGCACAAGCAGAATATCATATCTGTGTTAGTCTTGACATTTACTAGTTATATCTTTGAAATATAGGTGGTAAAAGCCTAAATAGCCACAGAGTGTAATAATATCCTTTGAGTCACCTCAGAGGAAAAAAAGAAAAAGACATTAAAAATAATATAATATTCATATCACTATATTTATATATTTCAAAATATGTTTTACTTTGCTTTTCTGATGAATTCATGAGCCCTACTCCTAAGTAGGAATATGAGCTGTAATTTTTACTGGGATTGCTTATGAATCTGATAAAGAAATAATATAAGTGTTCCATCATCTGTTTACACAAAGAAAGGCGAGGAGAAAAGTAGGGGTTTCTCATTCCAATTTTAAGTAAATTTTTACAACTATGTTTTTATTTTTCCATACGTGAACAAGGATTAGAAAATAAGCCTTTATAGTTATCGTAATAAAAATGATCACATAAACAGAATATTTTTTTATGATTGGTTTTCTTAGTTTATGATAAATTGTAGTAGAAAAAAATTAAACACATGCTTTGAAATTCTGCTTTTTCTTTCTTCTTCACCACTGTAAGCAAGAACACGAAAAAATATTTTTTTAATTCCAACTGGGTATATTTATCTCTATCATCTCTATCTCTATCTCTATCTCTATCTCTATCTTCATCTATCATCTATCATCTATCATCTATCATCTATATCTATATATCTATGGAAAGATTTTTGTGCGGTTAGATCATACATTGACATTATTACATGCACATTGACAGATCTCCAACAATTGACCTGAATGATCAACAGAGACACTGAAATATTGTATAACTGATAAATATTTTTTGTGGTAACTAGAGAGAGAAATCCTTCATGTTATGTAGGGTGTACTATGAATAGAACCAAATGAATTCTCCATGAATACATTCATATTATACTGTAAAATGTAATCATATGACAAGTGTCTAGGAAAAAATGTTATGGAATCAAATCATCAACAGACACACTTTTGAAATAGTTAGGATACATTGCATATTTTGCCACTAAGAAAAATTGCTATAAATAGAAAGAAAAACTCATGACTTTGTATGCATAACATTAGATCTGTATCGATAAAAATAAAAGGATTCTTTTCATTTAAACTTAAGAAAAAACCCTCAGTTATGCAATCACACAATATCATGAAATATGAGTTACTGCAAAAGCAATCAGCTTAGACAGCTCATTAATCTTTCTCATACAAATATTGTGATCCCTCTATCTTTCTTCAACAATTTTTGTGTGTATGATTTAAGGATCAAAGAAATGATAACTAGTTTCCATGACAGCTTGAGATACAATGTGTTCTGCAACATGATGAACAATTAAATTGTGATTTAATTTCCCTTATTATTTTATAGTAACATAACATTAACAAAATAAATATGCTCTGATTGTGCTACGTAGGCGAAGCAGTTTCCTGACTTAACACTACATTCACGCATTTGCTGAAACTAACCAGATTTCCACTAGTCTAAATAATCTGTACTGACACAGTATTCTTTCACAGAACCTAAAATTATGTCTCCACAGCCCTCATTTTGTAATGATACCCAAACTGGCTCTCATGGAGCTATCTTGTATACCAGAAGCAATGCAGCTGCAGTTCTCCTCCCAGGTTATGTTAAGAGACTGTTAAATTGGCTCAAGTATTTGAGTCAGTTTGTTCAGAATTTTCTAATGTGGGTATTTCCAAGTGGCCCTGCTTTGCTAAATGCTCAGATGGAAATATTTCCATTACTTCCTGTAGACTTTGGACCACAGTCTGGACACACTGTAATGATAAATTGCATACACATGACATAAATTATATGTAAACTCATTTTTTAATTTGTTCTTACCATACTGAGCACTGACAACGTGTGTTTGATACAATCATAAAGATCAAGTCCCTCGTTTGATCCGGAAGACTGGAAGGAGGATCTATATATTGTAGAGAAGTTTCTGAGGGTTTTTTTGGGAATTCATTTTGGGATGTACTCACATTTTTCCACTTAGATAGAAATAATACACAGAATGTGATGAAAGAAAAAGAAATGTCTTCCCACACTGCAGTTTATGCCTATTGCCTCCCTTCCTATCACTGAGGACCACCAGAGTCTGGCTCCATTTTCTCCATACTCTGCTCTTAGGCAGTTAAGGACAGCAGTAAGATGTCCTCATAACCTTGCCTGCTTAAGGCCAAACAAATTTACGCAGCCCTTCGTTGTACATCATATGCTCCAGCCCTTAATCACCTTGGTGGCCCTCCAGTGGACTAGTTACATTCTTGCTAGTTCAGACAGAACATAACTGTTCTTTTTCACTACAGGGGCACACTGTTGACTGATGTGCAACTTGTCCTCCAAGAATGCTGCTTTTTAGGGGTTTTTTTGGGAGGTATTTTGGTTGTGTGTCCCCCACACCCCTTCTTCTCCCAAGTTGCTTTCCAGGCAGTCAACACAGTCTCTCTTTGAGATTCTGCATGGTGTTAATGCACCCCAGGTTCAGACTTTCCTTTTTCCTTCACTGAACTTCCAAATGCTCCTTTTAGTCTATTTCTCCAACCTGTGGAGGCCCTGCTGCATAATAGGCCTGTTGTCCAGTGTATCAGATGCTCTTCTCCAACCTGTCATCACATACAAATGTGCTGAGAGTATGCTCCTCCTATTTTGGAAATAAAATGAGTTGAAAATATTTTTAGTGATGATGCCATAAAAAGAGATTACCATAAGGACAATGACAACCAGTACAAAATACTGTATCCTAAATAGAAAAAAAAACTGTCTAAGAAAATAAGATGACATTTACCACACAGATTTAACCATATGTGGTGCTAATGGATCTTCCATATTCTTTGGTATCTGCATGTATTTGTAGCTTTACCAATACGCAGTTAATAAAAACAATTTAGGACAAAGTTTTCATTTGAAAATGAAAACAATTTTCAGTACTTTACTTTCGTTCTCCCCAGGAGAAGATATTAAAGGTATAACTGCTACAAAATGGGTAACTTCCTTAATTGTGAGGTACAAATGATTCTTTTGTCGACTGCACCACTGACGATGTGAACTCTAGTAACTAAAACCATTTTACAAGGTTTTTTCAGGTCAAGTGTTATAAAAACAGTCATTGAGAAATAAACACACTGGATGCTCTGTCCTACAATCTTTTAACCTATAATTATCCTTAATTTCACCAGTTTGTTCCGTAAGGAAAACTGTGAAAGTAATCAGTAGTTTTCAATATCTTGTAAAACACTTCTGCTCTGTTAAGAAAGCTCAGAACATTTTCACCCAAAGGAGTATCTGCTCATTTCAGGTGTTGTTGAATTTGTATGTTAATATACAACAAAACTATAGCTTTTCACCCACTCTTTTCCCAGCTTACTTTCTTGGGTAGTTTGGACTAAATAGCTAACATATGCCACAGCAAGTATTGCAGGAAACAATGACATTTAGAGCTACCTCTAGCTAGTATGAAGATGTCATATGGAGTTTTAATGTTTATGCAAAGTGAACCTACTTACATATTCAGTACTCTAAACATGATTAGTCAAACTTGCTATGTACTGCAATGAGCATAAATAGGTATATTAAAATCCTGTTTATACATTTTTTGGCCCACTGTGATTCATTAAATAGCACCAATGAAGAATCAAAGTAAGGTCTAAGTATTAGGCACGTAATTTTCAAAGTCACAAAAATCAGGTCATTTATATACAGAGGGATGGATACATAAGTGGATACTAAAATTACTGTAAATCTACACAAGCAAGCACACTCTTTACAAAACAGAGTTTACAAGTGTACAGGGTTTAGCTTTTTTGCATGTTTTTAAGACGGTTTGCTTACCCAGCTCAGAGAAAAAAATCACATCCTTAAACTTGGAAAGCTCTGCTTTTCTCACAGTTTAACATATCCAATCAATAAATGGATATACAACTCATAGAACACAGTTATCTTTCCACAGCTAAATGATCTTTACTAAGGAGGGTCCAAGAAATTATTATTTGTTTAAACTGCAGAAGTCTCAAAAATAGTGAATGCCTGCCTTCCAAGAAGACATAGGTTCTGCCCCAACAAGCACACATTCCAAAACATGAATGCAACTAAGTAATTAAAATTTAGACAAAAAAATGTACCAGTGGCTTACTTGATTATACTGAGGTAGTTTAACAAAAAAAAATATATCCTCCCCGTCAAAACCCACCAAGTTTTTCCAGACTTCTTGAGCTTTTTATTCAGTTTCTAAAACAGTATTCAGTTTCTGTTGAAACATTGTTTTAAAATCAGAAATCTGTTGGCATGTGCTCAACAGGAGCTGAAAAGGTTAGATTATTTCTGTTATAAATCACCCTGGACAGAGTATGAATTAGTCATTAATTCAGTATTTTTTGTGTAATTAATTCTTTGAGAAGAAGCCTGTAAGAGAACCAATCCAGTGATTAAGTAATGAAGAACTGTCAAAAAAAATTGAAAACTCCAGTTATCTATATTACCTTATTAAAACATCTTTTTAATCTAGTGATGCTAACATTACTCTAGTAGCATCACTTCCAATACATTCAACAAGAATTAAACCAGAAACTTTCATAATATCAAGCCATAACTCATTACCATGAAATTGTTTACTAAACAGCTGAGAGTCATAAGATCCAGGTAAAGATGTGGAAAAGTTGATTTTGAAGTAACTCTGGTACGAATCATCCAGCACTCTTGGCACCTCAGGCATTTTTCTGCATGGCAATTACTTGTTAAACCATAATCTGTAATTTTAGATTTCTATCTCAGTGCACTATCAGTGGCAAAAGAATGCAGAGATTATTTTTGTCATGGTTCTGCTAAGCAGTTTTCTCTGGTGTTTGGAAAAAAACTAACAAGCATGGAGTTAATCAACACAGTCAATAACTGCAACTCTTTAAAGAACAAAGATCCTGACAACCATCCTCTTCCCCTGAAGCTGTAAGTGTAGCTTCTGTAAATAAGAATAATCAAGGGCAATTACCAATAATTTACTCCCTAGGATTGTTGAAAAATACTATACAGAAATCTGTCATAAAACACCCATTGAAAATGCCAATGAAAAACACATTGTGGGACAATGTGTACCAGTATAGAATGTAGTTAATTGCCTTCTGTTGTAACCTCTATACACAGCAGGCCAAACTGTGGTCTCAGTTATGCCTGTAATGTCAGTGAAGTTATTATGACTCACATGGGCATATCAGGAAGAAGATTCAGGCCTTGCATAGTCAGATATTGTAGTTTCACGTATACAAGTGAGCTCTGTATTATCATGCACTTGACATATTTTTCAAACTTTATTCCAATAAAAAAAAAAGTATAAAGCAAAAGCCCTAGAGACATACAATATCTTAGCCTTTTCTCAGAACCACTGCTATGAGGGAATAGTGTATTACTTTTTCCCCTCTACAAGCAGACTTACTTGAGATTCTAAACCAAACTTTCTAAATCAAACCAAACACATATGCACCCACAGACAGCCAAAGGGATGGAGGAAGACAAAGGAATAAGACTTTTTTTTTTCCTCCCTAATCCCAGAAGATTTATCCCAACCCTCCATGGAAAAAAGTCAAATTGGTTTGGCTTGTAGCCACTGAATATGTAAGGAGCTTTACAGTTTTAGGAATGATACAGCCCTTTACCTCATCTTTACAGTTCCCTGCATCATACTTTGGTAGAGAACTCTTGGGTTGATAGTAATGAAAGATAAATCTTTAAACATGATATTTCACAAAGAATACACACTCTAATAACATGTACCATTCTAGTTCCAAAGATCCCCATCAGAGGGACATTTAAGACAGCAATCTGCATATCCTTAATTGCATTTTCTGTTTGACTATCTGCCCTCCTTTATGAGGGATACTCATTCTCAGACTATTGTCATATTCTCACAGAACCTTTTAATTCTTGTCCAGTCTTTCTGAATTCATTTACTACTTCTCATGGGCAGGCAGGTGTTCAGCCATCTCCAGGAAAGCAGGGCTCCATCACGCATAACAGGTACTTGGGAAGACAAATGCTATCACTCTGAATGTCCCCCCTTTTCTTCTTCTTTCCCCAGATTTATATGATAAGCATGACATCATATGGCTTTGGTGAGTTGGGGTCAGCTGTCCCACGTGTGTCCCCTCCCAGCTTCTTGTGCACCCCCAGCCTGCTCACTGGTGGGGTGGGGTGAGAAGCAGAAAAGGCCTTGATGCTGTGTAAGAACTGCTCAGCAACAGATAAAACATCCCTGTACTAGCAACACTGTTTTCATCACAGATCCAAGATGTTGCCCCATACAAGCTACTATGAAGAAAATTAACTCTATCCCAGCCAAAACCAGCACACTCTGTCTTGGTATTGCTAAATACATTACATGTAAGATATAAATGAAAGTTATTTAAGTTGTTGGAAGAAATCTGGGATGCACACACTATTCAGGAAAGGGGAATTGTTTGCACTACAGGCCATGCCTGCAGAAATTAAAATTTAGATATAATGACATGAATTTTACCTTCCCTTTGGGTCTAGCCTTCAAGTTTCCCTTCAGTCTTTTGGGTGTATTTTTTGCTGGGGTTTGGGTGATTCGGATTTTTGTTTTGGGGTTTGGTTTTTTTTAAGGTATTTTATGTTTTGTTTTTGTTTTTCTTCCTACAAACCCAGAAAAGAATCCATTTCTGTTGCATTGTTCTTAGGATACTTGTCTTGCTAACATTTCTTATTGCTGCTGTAAGCTTGGAATGTCTTCCAGGAAAAAAAAAAAAAAAAAGAAAAGAAAAAGGGAAAACAGAACAACTCTCAAGATCTATGATAGGAAGAAGAAATAATATTTGTATTGCTACTCACTGTTATCTACCTTCTGAGGTTGTTTATGAATGCAGGAATGGATGAGTGGCATCAGCTGCTGAGATCAAGCTATGAAACAAAAGACTTGCTTTTCTGCTGAACCAGCTGAAAATGGAGAAGACATGAACTACTCTGTTACTACCTGTACAGGTGAAGAAAAAAATTGACATTGCTTCCAGGCAAAGGCAATAAAGCTTAACACAAGACTGTGGGGGGATGCTATCAAACACATATTCATCCCTTAGGCACAATGTAAACACACAATCCTTTGATAATATGAATTGTCATAACCCCAGGTAGCTTAACAGAACTGCAGCAATTCAAACTAGCTGGTTCTCTCCAAAAATATCTGGTTTTCCTGAGAACCTCTTAAAAGTAACTGCCATAGTGGTAATTCTTTCCAGAACTTTGAACAATTTATAGTAACTGGAAGAGTAGATGACACAATGTACAATTAATAAAAGAGAGGAGGGTTCAGCATTGTAGACAATGTTTTGTAGACTAACAGATGCAGAAAAGAAGTAAATTGAAACAGAGAAGAATATTTTAAAATCCACGATGCTTTGAGTCACAGACTGTATTTTGAGTTTGGTTCTAAAATATGAAACACCATAGAAGCCAGAAGAACATGCTAAAAAAAGTATCCGTTTTTATCGTCATTATCTTTTTATGATAAATGGTCAGTGCTCTGTTTGGAGGCATATTCACAGGTTCTCAAGAGAAACTAATTACTGATGTGAATAGTACTGCCTTTGCTGTGAAAAAAACCCAAACACATAGCAGGTGTTAATGGAGGAAAAAAAGGGAAAAGAATGTGTCTAACACTTTTTTGTATTGAAAGGAAAGTGATAAAACTGTTTTCAATTTCTATTTGTATCCCAAATTCTGACAGAAAAATATTTTAATCTTGAGAATAGCTGATAAGGCCCTACAGTTCTAAGTCAGCTGTAGAGTTTAAATGCAGTTCTCCTAGACTTCTTGTGTGAAGTGAGCAAAATCAAGCCAACAAACTGAGAATATTAGAGAATACTTCAACATAAGCTCATCATTTACTGTGGGATGATAACACAGAATATGGAAAGATGCACCAGAGACCTGTTGAATTATATTTTGAGCAATGCCAAGGTCAATGACATTGGGGAATGTTTAAGCACTGTGTTGATGCAAACTCTGCCTGGAACTCCTGGGCAGCAGTGCATCTCCTACAGTGCTCAGGCACTGTTCAAACAGAAGAGGCGTCTGCATTGCTAATACACAGAAAGCAAACAGTCTCACTATAGCCAGCAATGTTTTACCTTGATGTTTAGATAGCTTAAACTGCTACTTATTTCTACTACTATTAAAAAAAAAATAATCTGCAAGGAAAAAAAATCCAAAAAATATAAATGTAGCTGCCATTAGAATGGTGGTTTAAGGAGGGAAAACAAACCCACCACACCACCTATGTGTTGGCAAATTACTTTGTAACAGCTTTCTGATAGAAATTAGCCATCTGACCCTGTATAGCAGTGTGTTTTCCCCATGAAAATATCAGAAATCATACCATATTTTAATGAGTTTGGAGGTAAAACAGTGTGCATGTGAGTAGGTGGTTCTAAATCACAGTTATTGAACCAATATAGGAAGTAGCATTTGGGCTGTTGGTATTCCATGTCTTTCTAAAATATACCCATTTAGGAAGTTGCATAAACCATAAATAACTTTTTTGAAATCACATGTGCCTTGAGAGGATTGACATGTCCACATTCACACTATTTCCAGTAGGAAGAAAAAACAGCCCCCAGCCACCCCCTCCCTGAAATTTTAGCAAAATCCCTTTGTAGCCATTTATTGCAGAAACTATAGTATACACGATTTTTTAGCACAGTCTTGCTGATGAAGAGAAGACTGCAACACTTGTATTACAAGCAGCCTTAAACACATATTTTCTCATCTAAGCAATAACCAAAAGGTGTCTTTACACTTTCAGTGATGCAAAGGGAAAGGTAAATATAAATCTGGATGGCTGACAGCTGGTATTAAAAACAAGGCCAAGTAATATCCAGCAAAACTGGCAAAGTCATTTGAGTTAAACTCTTTGCTTACTTCTGATTATTCATGTGTTTTCACAAGATTGGCCTCCCACCATATTTATATTTCTTTCTTCCTTTCTGCATGGTAAAGGAAGCCTTTACCTGAGTTGTTACTGATACATTGTTTTCCAACACAATGGAAATAAAAACACAAAAAGCTAAAGACATTCATTAACTTTCTGACAACAGACAGAAGAAAAATCATTCCATTCACTTTTTCTGTTGCACGGTAATGACAGTAAGGAGATATTCAAGAGTTCCATATGAGAGAGAAGGTAGAGACTGATGTTACCTTTCTGTTCTCAAGTACATGCTATGAAAACTAAAGCATGTGAATCACAATTTATCATCTAAATGGATGTTTGCAATCATATTAAATGTCAGCATAACCACACACAAACAGGACATGAGTATCTCTTCCAGGATGGTTGCTCTTTTTTCACAGAATGGTAGGGACTGGAAGGTACCTCTGGAGATCATCTTGTCCAACCCCCCTGCTTGAGCAGGCACACCTAGAGCAGGGGGCACAGGAACGCATCCAGGCAGGTTTCCAGAGAAGGAGACTTCACAACCTCCCTGGGCAGCCTGTGCCACTGCTCTGGCACCCTCACAGGAAAGTTTTTCTCATATTGAGGTGAAACTTCCCTTGTTTCAATTTGTGCCCATCGCCCCTTTTCCTGTCATTGGGCACTATTGGAAAGAGCCTAGTCCCATCATACTGACACCCACCCTTTAGATATTTATAGGTATTGATAAAATCCCCCCTCAGTCTTCTCTTCTCCAGGCTGAACAAACCCAAGTCTCTCAGCCTTTCCTCATAAGGGAGATGCTCCAGCCCCCGATCATCTTGGTAGCTCTCCGCTGGACTTGCTCAAGAAGTTCCGCGTCCTTCTTAAACTGGGGGGCCCAAAAGTGGACACCGTACTCCAAATATGGTCTCACTAGGGCAGAGTAGAGGGGGAAGATAACCTCTCTTGACCTGCTGGCCACAATCCTTTTAATGCAGCCCAGGATATTGTCGGCTGCCTTGGCCACAAGGGCACATCGCTGACTTATGGTCAGCTTGCTGTCCACCAGCACTGCTGGGTCCTTCTCAACAGAGCCACTCTCCAGTATGTCAGCCCCCAGCCTGTACTGGTGCCTGGGGTTGTTCCTTCCCAGGTGCAGGACTTTGCACTTGCTCTTGTTGAATTTCATCAGGTTCCCCTTGGCCCAGCTCTCCAGCCTGCCCAGGTCTCGCTGGATGGCAGCGCAGCCTTCTGGTGTATCAATTTACAGAATTTTACAGGCTTTAAAATTCTAGTAAGGGTAAGTTCAGTTGCCAGTCACTTGGAAGGAAAATACCATGTACATATGATCCAGTGCTGCAACTAGATCTCTATGCCTAGGCTGAGATTCAGTGCTGTGCTTCTAATTGCCCCAGCACTGTCTTGCTCTGCACTCCACACTGACTCAGCAGTCACTGCCTTCAGTTTTGTTACCTTTAAGATCTTAGTCTCCTGTCCTTGCAATTTGGCTGAAGCTGAACTCTAGATCACAGTCTCTTTATTCATTGACATTATTGTTCTGCTGTTTTGAAAGAAAAAAAAAAAGGTACAAGCTGAGGGTTCAATTACAGAGGGCAGTTGCATTCCCCCAGGGGGTAAAGAAACCTACAAACTATGAATCAGAGTTACAATATACCTCCTATTTCACTTCTTGTATAAAATCATTGATGTATTCCCCCTACACCACCCCTATACTTAATTATATACTAAGGCATGAATAATTAATTAATTATACATGCTCTGATACAGCTGCACTGGCTGTAGCTTTGGGAGGGGAAAAGCTGAGCCTACCACCTGTGCAGGAGGGAAAATAATAGCTCTATTGAGGCTGCCTTTGCCTTCCTTGCTGTACTGTTCTTAGCTTATTCCTCTAAAAAGAAAAAAGAAAAAGAGAAAAGGTTAGAAAGTAAGTACTTTTTCCAGGAGTTGTTCTTTATTTTACTGGACTTCAGATCAGACTTTTTGTTTGGAAGTTATGTGTAGATGTAAAACTGGTTTGTCTACCAAGGTATGCATTTTCTCTCAAGGGGATGTCTGACAATCTGTTAACACAGTGTATAATGGAGAGGGTAGGGGGCAGATCACAGGCCAGATTGTTAGCTGGTATAAAAGAGGTGTTAATGCCATTGACTTTAATAGGGCTACGTCAATATCCACCAGCTTAAGATTCTCTGTATCACAGCCCATAGACCACTTGCGGCTTGCAAAGCTTTTGTATTCGGTCCACAAAGGGACTTTTTAATTGTGGCTATACTTGACAGAATCATAAAAATGTACTATTATCAGTCTACCCAGTGATTCTCTAACATTCCTAAGGATTAACATCTCTCCTTGGAAGCACACAGAGTTGTGAGAAAAACTTCTCAACTAAATCCAAGTTGAATTCAGAGGTGACCATTGGAAACTTTCATTAAACCATTTATATTCTGATAACTCATTTTGAACCCATGCTGTCTCAAATTATTAGCAAGGAAATTTAGCTGTGAAAATCAATCTTTGAGTAGATTAAAAAAATGTTGATTTTTTTTAAAGTAACTTTGTATATGTAATATATCACCTTAGAAGTGTCAGACAAAAAAACCAACACAGTTCATGTAAATTAGTAACACTGTTCTGAGGCTGATGTTTTATCAGTTAAGAGTTCCAGCATGAACAAAACTTTGGTGATTCCTCCTATGTATGCTAATTGTTAAGTAAAGCTCATTATAGTTATTATGGAGTTATTTCTGTGGAAGGGAGATTTCCACTGTTTATTTGTGAGAGAAATATGGCCTTGCTCTCCAGAAAATAGTAGAAAAAAAGCCCAGGATATCTTTATGCAACTAGGATTGCAATGGCTTCTTTAGAGTGTGAATGCATGCTATGCTTGCTTATTCTTCCTAAAACATAGTATTCTTAATAATAAGGACTTAAAAGGCATAATACAGCTCTCCTAAGTTCCCTGCACAAGTTCTTTCTCCCCTCCATATTTTGTCTAAAAAATAATAATTAAAAAAAATGTACTTTTTTTTACAAGTAGTTGTGAGATTTTGTGGCTGAAAACCTTCAGTACTTCCAGCTTCATCCTACTCCCCCACACCCGAGTAGTAAAAAATTTTTTCTTCTGCAAATAAAAGCTGTATCTGCATATGTGAATCTTAGAGAACAGCTGGGCCACTGAGAAAATATAAAATATTGTGCAAGTTGGCAACATCAAAACTGTTTACGTTGGAATAACTTTTCCCCAAGAGGTGGCTGCACTTTGGCAGTCAGTGAAATGATCCCCAGATATCTGTCACTCCCATTGCTGTTGAGATATTAAACTAATAAGTACCAAATTCTGGCTCCAGAACATACACATTTCAAAGGCTGACATCAGTGGGGAACAGATAATCCTCTGAAGGCAGAATGAGTCAATAATTTTGTTGAACACCCTTAAAGTTGCACAGATCTCTTGGGTAGTATAGCAAAAAAATTAGAATGGCAAAATTTTACTATTATTAACAACAGTGTTATCCTAACATAATAATTTTCAAAAATAATGTAAGTTTATCACAAAACTGCTAAAGCTTCCTGTTATTATACTTTCATCACAGATTTTTTTGAATCATTAATATACATAGCTGTTTTTCTTTCAGAAAATGTCCCCAGTGCTCAAGTTTGGAGTGAAAATTTCACACAATAATCCTGAATTGTCATCCTGTCTATTATTCTTTCTTTGTACATGACAGATATTGATACCAGTTGAGCCAACTTAAGATGACAGTCAGTGAAACTTTAGTGCACTTAAAAATACTAGATTCTTAACGTTAAAAAAAAAATACCTGCTGTAAACTCCAATGTTAGAATAGAATTATTCTAACATTTCTTCTGTTTAATACAAAACCTTTTCTTTTTTTCAGATTTGTGTTATACTCTCTTCCTCTTCTACCAGCAGAAAACTTTAGCCAATGTAGTATTCCAAGAAGAAACTAAAATCTATTAAACAAAAGAAGACAGTTACACATTAACACACACAGAAGATTGTGCAGCAATTTAGAACTTTACCTTTCCATTCTGTTTCATAGAAGTTGAGCACAAAAGTTGAGCTTTTAAGTTGCTACTCTATTGGAACATGCATATATTTCAATTTTTATGGTCAAAGACAAATAATAGAACCCGTCTCAAATTAAAAACTCAAACTCAGAGTTTTGAGTGGAGTCAAACCATTCCCAACAGTTACCCAAGAACAGATGCAATTTACTCCAATTCTCTTCCAGAAAAAAACTTTTTCAATGGAAAATGAAATGCTATCTCATTTTATCCTTTTATCAGACTAGATAAGAAAGCGGAGTTAACTATGGTAACTAATGAACTGCATACATTTAAGGTACTAATAGCAACATTAAAGCCTGTTTGAACAAATGCAGAACATGTAATTCAAAACAACAAATTTCTCAGTGGTATTCTAAGTCAAGGCATATTTAAGGAATTCGAATGATGTGTAAGAGAGTATCTGTAAACTAGAAGTAGTGGTCTGTGAAAGCTACCATAAATTTAAGGAATTTACAACACAGAAAACATTCAAGAAAATCCACAAAACGGTGTTTGAAATCTTGTTTCCCTTTTGTGTTAGAAATGCTCCTAACCAGGTTCATATAATAGGTGTATCTGGCTTTTATCATATGTGAGATGATGCAATGGAGAGAAGATTCTAAGCACAATTACTGGGTCAAATTGTCTATACAGATATACTTGTGCAACAGTACATGCGTACTTCTCATCTTTCCAGTCTTTTTCACAGACGAAGTTTTTAAGAGGCTTTCTAGCTCAGTTCAGAAATCCTCATCTCAGTTTTTCTCTTACAGTTGTTTGGCATTTTGTAATTGACTGGGTAGCTGGATGCGTGCAGGAGGAGACTATTCCAGAATGCACTGCATTACAGCACGGCCTCATAATTCCTCATATCTGCACTCTTTCAACTACCCAGCTCACCTACTCCTGTACCAAAGATATATATATATATATATAGTATTTTAAGAAATCTTTTCCTCCTATTAAGTCTTGCTTGCCTTTTGAGCTAACACCATTGCTGAAGTAGAATTCTTTTGCTAAAGCCTCCAATTTTTCTCTCTCATGTGAAAGCTCCCACTGTTTTCTAAGACTTGTGCTTTCTTTCAGTTAATCTTCCTCAACTGCAAGTTTGCACTCTCTGAGGCAAATAATGTCTTGATTTAATGTTAACTACCTTATTAAATGTAACAGGTTTTGCTGTTCGTAAATTTTTTCAAGATGGCCGTTAGCATATTATAGGCTCTACTGAATACTGTAGAATTTTTTACTGCAAATTGTAAATACATGCCTGGAAGGAAAAGAAGCAATATTCTATTCTAATTCTATTCAAACTCTTTGCATGTTTAGATGCCTAAAACATCTGATACTTTCTTTTAAGGAAGGTCACAAGGTCATATGGCAAGTCAGGATATCCAAAATCAAGTCAGAGAATTAATCAGTGGTCCAGCATTTTTTTTATAGCTGAACACCTCAAAACCTTAGTTTTTCTGTCCTGCATTTAAATCTTTCCAGCCATTTTTTTCTCCTGCTCTGTGGGTTCTCAAATAGTGGTTTTCTTACACAAAGATTATTATGGGATGACTTATGGGAATATGACCTCTCTGTAAATGATACAGTCCCCAAATCCCCGGAATGGAACAAGTGCTGTGGCTTTTCTTCCCAGCCCATTATAATACCCTGCCTATCCTTGTATGGGAATTTTCATAGGGATTTTTCAGAGCAGAAATTAGATGTTCTCCATAGTAATGACCCTTCTTTTACTCAAGTCTTTTAAGCAAGAATGAATGATGTAATATTTTAAAATTTACTCCAATTACCTCTCTGTCAACTTCTGATAAACCCAAGATTCTGGTTAATGGCAACAGAGCTCTGTAAGGGCATATAAAATCAGAGGTGGGATGGCTAAACAGAAAGCACCAAAATCAAAACCCATTCAGATAGATGGCTCCTGCCTGTGTCCAGCTGGCTGGGTCTTCTTCCATGAATCCCTTTGAGGATGAGGTGATCCTGAGAACTTCTGAGAGAGCACAAAATTAGGAGCGATGGTTAGTCAGTCTAGTGTAAGTAATTTTCAAACCAAAACGTTACTGAGGTTCAGCGATGCATTACACTTCATCATTTATGAACATCACATTTTTTTCTGATGGAGACTGATAGCTAAAAAAAGATAAGGAAGCTTGTTGTTGCAAGGTTTCCTGCCTGCTTATACTATACAGATCCCTAGGTTTGGTTAACTCACAAAATTGACCCTGAAATAGCCTGAATTCAACACAGACAGCAGGAATCAAGGCAATCACCAGGTTCTGCGTAGCAGAAATTCCACACTTAAGCCATGCTGTCAATTAGACAGGTCCCACTGTAATGGTGTGTCTTCTGTCAAACATTTCTGAATAGACCCTTGTTCCATTTGATAGTTTCCTGAGGGAGCTTTATCACAGTTCTGATGTACGGTAACCTGATAAGCCTTCATTTAGCACCCTTCTATCACTATTTAACCTTAAAATGTATCTAGGGACTACCATCAAAATGGCAGTTTTTTGTGGCGATGGAGCGCTCACCAGCAGTTAAAGTAGATTAGCCAAATGTTTTTGTTACAAAATAGAATCTGCATCCCACAGTCTTGCTAAATTCTTGCTAACAGGAGTTTCATCATCTAAAAGGCTAGCTGTTCATACATGATAAGGTTTCTAAGAGCAGAATTCTCCAAACAAAGCAGTTCTGTGGGAGAGTCATGTGTAAGGTGTCAGCATTATTGTCAGATAATGTTTTAACTAAGCTATCTATATTTCTCTGTGGTAGTAATAAAATATCTTATTAGAATCATGCTTTAGAAATTCAATTCAGCTGTTTTATGGAGGAAACAGAAAGTCAGTGTTTCACATAGTATATTTATTGGTAATGCTATTTAAATCTAAACCAAAAAACCCATTACCTTTAACAGAAGTAAGAGTATGTGTAGCTAAAAAGTCAGAAAGCTCTTTAGTTGGTTCAGAAAATAGAGATCAATATTTTAAACTATTGAAAAGTTATTAATCTGTCAGTCAACTGTATAGGATCAAATGTAAAAGTAATTAAGAAAAATGTGCTTCAGAGAGGCATCACACTGTCTTTTGTATTTTTCACTCAAAAGTACAAAATAGCATTCAAGAAATTAAGTAACTAAATCTGTTTATTTATATATAAATAGTTGTTATATATAAATATAGTACATGTTTTTATATATGTATTTTTATACATAGATAAAAACATCTGTTTAATCTGTTTATTCAGTTTTGGGGGATTTTTTTAAAAGCTCTCCACTGCTCCAGGCACCTTCTGTACTGACTGCTGCATATACAGTTAGGGTATGTCATCCTGACATGACGTGGTGACTAGTTCTTTATTCTACACACCATCTGGATTTCACTAAGTCCAGTAAACATTTGTTGTAACTTCACAATTGAAAATATAATACTCAAACCTTTACTGAACCTAAAGTAGATGGATCTGTGTTTTTAGGGAGCCACAGTGAGGTCAACGGGGATAAGCAAGGACACAAGACTTTGCCTATGCAAAACTTCAGCAATAAAAACTGGCTTCTGTTTCTAGGGTACATGAAATATAGGTAATATAAAGAACATTTCAATGGTACTTCTGTGCCCCTACTAACTTAGGCTAGTGCTAATAAATAATTGTATAATTTTCTGGAGCTAAGGAGATCTATCTATTCAAGGAGACAAAAAAGCATGTCAGAATCTAGGAATTTTCCATGGAGTTCAGTATGGCTTTTAAATTTATAATGTTAAAATAAACAAAACACTATATATTTCTGTTATATAGTATATACTTTATACTGCATATAAATAACACTTATATACATGTGCCCACATATATGCTTACATGTGCATTTGTATAGTAAGTAACTATATAGGAGATTAATTATGAATTTTATAATGTTATTGTAACTTATTTCATATCTTATAAGAAAATCAAAAGGTTCAGTCACTGACCTTTTAAATTGTACATATGAAGCACAATTTTCAAGTCTTTTCTAATTTTAAATCAGTTCTTTTTCAAAATAAAAAAATAAATTAGAGATAGCAAATTGTAGATTCTGATCCAAATCATAACAGGAAAGAGCTATTTTCAGGATCCGTGATGTAAGTGTTTACTAATATATCCATGCAGCTGGGGGCAAGGATATGAAAAAGGGGATTAAATAAACTACGTTTCTAGGATGGTAACTTGGTTGTGATTCATAATCATAACAGCAATTATTTTCTGCTCTCAACAGGATATGGAAAGAGGGAGTGCTGTTTTTTTCAGTTTTGGTAGTTGAGGATAGCCGTAAACTTTCTGAAGGTTACTATACCACTTACACTCTTTCACCTGCCCTAAACCACTTTTTGTGAGTAGAGATATACAATAACAATGCCACATAATGATAATGATAATGATATACTGTTGAGATTTTAACTGTGGTTAGTGTCTCCTCCCACACTTTCTCACCGGTCATATACTCCATAGCATCTTCACTCTATGTATTTTTGGCAAAAAATTATTAGAGCAACGGCTGAGTTGATTGAGAGCTCTCTCACCAGGTAGTAACCTTCACCTAGGGACATCCTGAAATTGGGTAAGGATTACAAAAATCTGTTTAAGTTTCCCTCATGAAAGAACTTATAACTATTTTACCTAATATATCAAATGAATCCATGTCAGCCAGTTATAGAACAGACATTTTACAACAGTGTAGTCAAACTAGACAAATTCAGAGGATAATAAACAGAAGGTATTTTTCTTTGAAAACTCTGCTTATTTGGGGGGTGGGGGGGAAGGGGTGGGGAGCAGAGGCTGGCAACAACACAGCTGTCTTCTTTTATGAAATTACTTTCTAGTAGTAAAACTTTAAGGATCACATTGCAAATCCCAGTTAATGTAATAGTTTGTGTGTTTTCCAAAACATGTGCACTGTTTGAAACTATATATGTGAAATGTCAAAGGTTTTTGTTTCCCTCAGTACATCAGGTCTAGGGTTTAATAATAAAGTGCATAAAAACATGAGTTGGAAGAGAAATACTCATATTCTTTCATAACCAATGATCTTCATAGTCTGTGAGAAGGGGTTTTCTGACAGTCTGCATAGGTGGATTTTGAAATGTATCATCATGAATTAAGAAATAATCTCTTTTTGTTGATTTGGGATTTTTCCCCAAATAGGTGATATGTGTGGTTCTAATAAAAAAGCCACTGTGAATTGAACAAACCCTGTTGTTTTCATTCTTATAACCTATGCTATATATGTAACTGGTTCACCAGAATATGTGAGTTTTTGTTCTTATTTGCTATACACTGGTGAAAATGCCTCTGGTGAAAATTTACTTTCAAGAGTACAAAACCCATGCACATATGCACAAGGTTACATGGGACCTAAAGTATAGATTAGAATTGAACAGGGAGATTGCAGCAGAAGGTCTTCTATGTTAAACTGCTTTGCCTGTGCACACGGAGTATACCATCACACAGGTGAGATGTGTGAAAAGTTTGGCAGATTAATTTGTCAAACAAAAGTGAGTCGTCTATGTACCTGAGACATCAGTTTGTAAGGCTGATTACTTTGGCACTCATAGAGAAAAAGTTAGAAGATGAATCTCCATCATTGTAAACTATGTATGGTAAAGCTCAGCAGTGTCTTATTCTGTTGTTAGTCAGATAAAGTGCTGCCAGCTGATGGCTGCAGTGTGGCTTTGACCTGGCTCATACCTTTATGAATATAAAATATAAGAATTTATTTTGTGTGATTTGAATCTAATTCCTTGAGAGTTTAGATTAAAATGTTTGTTATGAATGAATGTTTTAATATGTTTCAAATCTTTCTGTGAAGCTTTGTTAGAAAGGAGAAAAATGTTTTCTATATTTATCATAATGTTGATTCTTTGATGTAGAATTGACTCTTCAGGCTCTGAAACTCCATTATAGCTGTAAAAGAAAATACCTATTTTTGAACACTGTTTAATGAGTGAGTACAAGGTTTTTTAGCTAACTTCTAAAGTATGATTGCTTTGATCTTTTAGCTATAGTCATTTGGAAATGACAGCTTGCAAAGAAACACAGGAAAGCATTCAGATTGAACTTACTGAGAAATATTAAGGAATAAAATTTATTCTTTGGCTTCAGGAGGCATACCTCACCACTTTATGTTAAGACATAGAACCCAACGCTGTGTCCTGGTTACTCTATTGTAAAGTCAGAATGATTTCCCCATGGTCAAAACCTATACCCGTACCACTTTAGATGAAATTCGGTTTGTTTGCCTTTTCCTGTGAATACTAAATGGAAGGTGGAAGGCTTTCTACTGCTATTAAAGATTACGCAAAGGACATAATAAAGAAGGACATAAAACCTAGAAATCATCAACTTATAATGCAGTAGAGACCGCGGAAAAGAGATTTTCCCTCTTGAGTGACAGTCACAGCATTTGAGAATTGGTCCCGCAGCTAAATCAAGGAAATCCATCTTAATTTTCCTTTAATTTCCTTGAAACTTTATGGAATATCAAATGCAATTTAATTGGCAGAAAAACCTTCTAGACAACTGTTTGAACCCCTGGCTTATTCCATTGCCCCTGGGGCAAAGGTTTACTCACAGGAAAATTCTCACTTGTTTCAAAGAAACTAGTCATGATTTAGTGCTATACAATAGAATGAAGGCATTTTCAGTTTGGTCGTTTGGCATGAAATATTAATTAATATAAAAAATATTGATTGACATTTATATGTTTTTGGAAGTTTGGCCTTTTTAAGTAAGACTTCTTGTTCATCAAAACAAAACAGCGGTGCTTGCAGTTCAAACAGTTTGCTCATCAAGAGCTCTAGCAGTCAGTAAGAACTGTAGATTACAGGAAACCAAAGCAAAGAAACCCAGGGTCATAATGTCTAAATGAGGTTTGGATGACATCACCCCCATCAATAAACTTAAATACTGTATGTTTTGGTAAAAAGAATAAATGAAAACAGATAAATTCAAAGATTTTTTTTAGAACTCAGTACTGAACTTCAAATTCATATTTCAGTTAATGTTTTGGTTAGTCGTTTATGGGCATTTCATTAAAAACATAGATAAATATGCAGGAAAAGAAACCTGCTGGAATTTAAAGCAAGCTGTGTTCCTTTCCCCATTCTTTCATTCAACTGTTAAAATAATCCCACTTCAGGTAAAGCCAAATCATTACTCAGACAGAGTAGACTTTTAGTTTGTTATTAATTTCCCTGCCTGTATTGTCTACATTGTGTTTCCTCACATTTATTGTGTATCTTAGTTCCTCTGAGATACTGTGAATTCAACATTGCTAACACTGCCTCCAATATATTGACAGTACTAACAAAAAAACTTTCTGCTAACCTGATATTTTCTTAGGGTTGTATCTTGGATGAGAAGTACATTATTTCAACTTCTCAATAAAAGAAGAAGATGACAGTTGCTATTTTTAACTTATTTGTTAGGAACTAAGAGAAAGATGCATAAGATGCATAAGAAAGTTTGGAAGAGAAAATACAAACTTGTATTTAGAAATTGTTCTAAATCTTTTACTTTATTCATAATAGACAAGTCACCTATCTATTTGAAATTAAACTGGTGGGCATATAAAGATAAATATTTGCCTACTTCTTTTAAACAAAAAATGAGGAAAGTGTTTAAAATATGAAAAAAATTAAAATTATTCTTATTGTACAGATAGTACATTAAATCGCAAACGTATGTGTTTGTCCTCTGTGGGATATCGTATGTGGAATTATTGATTGCTGTATTTTAAAGTTTATTTTTCATGTGATGATGGTGCTGCCTTTTTACTCACAATATTCTCAGCTGAATCTTGATGTGATTTTTCTCAATGCACTTTTTCAGCACAATTAGATTTTCAGGTGTTAGCTTTATGAATTTTGAATAATCCTATTGTTGTAAAAGTTACCGCAAATTTAGATAAACCTCTGGACCTCACTGGAGGTAAAATATAACCAAGTATAGACGTTCTGTAAAATAAGAGGATCTACACAGCTAAATAGCGGACACTTGGCTCTTAGTACTGAATAATTAATTATTCCTGCAGCATGAAAACTGATATAGAACAGTTTTAGATGACAGAAGTTTATTACTTTGTCCCTAATTGAAGATTTCATGTCTTGCAACTGACCAAAGTCAAGGAACCCTACATTTTTATATCAGGATAATAATGCAAACTTCATTTATAGGATTACTGTTGCTTTGTCTAATAATTGCAGAGAATACATAAATTATATATTTATATATGCATATACATCTATGAGTGTCTGCATGTGGATGAGTGAGTTTACGTAAGTGTATATGTAAGCCTGATGGCTAAGATCCAAAATGGAAGTAAAACCCTATCATTTCCCTATTACTTTTCAGAAATTCAGAGAAGGCAATCCAGACTTTTCTGGATTATGCATTGTTGTTTTCTGACGGAACTGGAGGGAGATGAAGGAAAAAAATGGGCATGGAATTAAAAAAAAAAAAGAAAAATATGTGGGTTTTGCATTTGCTGTTAGGTTTGGTGGCTATTTCTGTTTAAAAGGGAGAAGTTTGTAATTGAACAAAAGTCATACTGAATTTACAGCATGGGGGTATGAAGGGTGGAATTCGTAGAAAGAAAATTTAGGAATATGCTTATAGTTTTCCCAAAAATATACGAGACAGCAAGAGCAGGTTTAACATTTTCTAAGGTTTTCCTGCATTTAGTTCTAATCCTTACACACAATAATAACCAGGGCTAGCCAATCTGCCGCCATTTACTAGAGCACAGAGGAATGAGGAGCAGCAGTTGCGGGATTGCACAGCTGACGAGCAAATAAAGGCATGAGGTGCAGCTCATAGAAGATGTATGCAATGTGGCTAAGAGTAGTGGAGGACAGCGTGAGGTTAGAGTAGGATCTAGCTAACAGGAAGAAGACTAACTAACCAGAAATAGCTGGTGACACAAAGCCTGGCACTAGGGAATGCCTGTTTCATGTGGCATGTCATGTACAAGTGGCTACTGGGATATGGTATGACTTGCAGGAGCTGCTGGAAGGGTCAGCCATTGCTTATAGGTGCAGCTCAGGGGAGCAACATGTAACTGTTAGCAGAACTGGCTAATAAGAAATGGTAAATCAATGGATCAGATCAACTTAAACTCAGCTACACTACCCAGTGGAACCTTTGGTTGAGAATTACTGCAGAACAGAGACCCTACGTTGTACCAAGGTGCAAAACACTTTACCTAAGAATTTCCTCTTCAGAGAAAAAGACCACAAATTCTTATTCTAATACTTTAAGAATTAGTTACTGTTCCCTCATTGACCTAAGACCCTAGAATTTTCTTTTCTGTCTTTAATATAAATGCAATGTTTTAGCCATTTGGTTCATATTTATGAATAGGGTAAATTACCTCACTGAACAGCACAAAGTGGAGTATAAAATTTGAAGATTCTGGCCACCATTTCCTTCTTTTATTCAATGAAACCCTTAAATTCAGTCATGCTGCTGCCAGTGAAGTCCCATAACAAGGGCTGCAAGTATGGTATATATTTGTATTAAATAATTTATGCATACACACATATATACATTTATACAATTTTTTATTTTGATCATTCTATTTTTTGTTACATATTAAATATACATTTCATTGTTAATCATTTATGGTGTATGATCCATGGTCCCTGGTACTTGCAGACATTTTTCCAGGGTGATCTGACTGCTTTTACTGATCACTGCAAAGCAATAATCCTTTGGAACTGAGTCTGTACATCAATAGTTCTGGCAGACTCTTCATTATATATTTCCACATCACTTGCACATCTGAAAGCAACTCCTTATAAAGTTGCATTCTTCACCATTGTAAGGACCTTTGCTAGGACTTTAGGTAAATTTTAATATATTTTTCCTGTCATGGTAACACTGAGGCCTAGTTAGGTAATAATTATATAAAGCTGTCAGAAAAACATTTTCTAAAACAAGAAGAACTCTGAGGAATGGCTTGGTTTGGTTTTCCAAAGAAGCAGGTTTGTCTTTGCATTTGTCTTCAAAGCATGTGACAGAGTAGCTTCTTCAGAATTTTCCTTCAGAAAGCCTCTGCTTGGTGCTCATCCCAGCCAACAGGAGTCCAAATACATTCATGAGGCTGGTAAAAATTCCCTGGGGATTGGTGAGCAGTGTTAGTACCTTTGTCTTTGAAATGAGAGTTTTCTACTTTTGTGCTGAAGCTTTTCATGAAGCGTAAAAGGTATTTTGTTGTTTGTGGACATGAACAGTAGGTGTTGGTCAATAGTTTCCTCCAAAATGTGTATCTATAACATTGATGAAACAGCCTTTCAGCTCAAGGAAGTTTCTGACTCCTTGAATACTTTCACAGATTTTCTCAAATAATGATGTTGGAAAGGTTATTTTTTGCTATTGAAATTTGCTAAAAAGAAGGATTATTTGCCACATCAGATACATTCTTTGTCCTGAGCATAACTTTAGTCTGTGAAATCCCATTTGGATATATACTACATGGTGCTCAGACAGGTTTACGTTCCAGTCCTTTTAATTTCTTGTACTGAGGTTGTAGATTTACTTTTCTGACATGTCACAATTATTTGCATAAAAATATTCTGTTTCAGCCTCTGAACGTAGGCTTCAGCTCCTCTAACCATTAATGTAATTTGAACTCTTCTGTATTTCTAGAAATAGCAATTTTACTGTTTTCATTTTTTATCTTTGTAACTGTGAAACTTCTTTGCTTCTTCATTTTCCTTGAGCATTTTGGTTTACAATTGAATTGTTATTGCCAGTTTTCTTTATTTTTCCCCATACACTGCAGTTAATACTTGTATTTTTCCAATTAGTATTTCAGATTAAGAAAAAGGACACATATCATAGTTTATCAAAATGGCCTATAAAGTCTCAACAGATTTTTCAGTACTGGTTGCCAGTACAATATGTTATTTGATGGTCTAAATCGACAGAGCATATGTCCCCTCTCTCTTATTGTCCAGATGCTTGGTATTGATTCACTTGCTAACAACAGTCTTGCATCTCCAGTGCTGACTGGCTAATACAAAAGAAAGGAAGATTAGATTAAAAAAAAAAAAAAGAGAGAGAGAGAGAGAGAGGAAGAGAGGAAGAGAGGAAGAGAGGAAGAGAGGAAGAGAGGAAGAGAGGAAGAGAGGAAGAGAGGAAGAGAGGAAGGAAGAGAGGAAGGAAGAGAGGAAGGAAGAGAGGAAGGAAGAGAGGAAGGAAGAGAGGAAGGAAGGGAGGAAGGGAGGAAGGGAGGAAGGGAGGAAGGGAGGAAGGGAGGAAGGAAGGAAGGAAGGAAGGAAGGAAGGAAGGAAGGAAGGAAGGAAGGAAGGAAGGAAGGAAGGAAGGAAGGAAGGAAGGAAGGAAGGAAGGAAGGAAGGAAGGAAGGAAGGAAGGAAGGAAGGAAGGAAGGAAGGAAGGAAGGAAGGAAGGAAGGAAGGAAAGAAAGAAAGAAAGAAAGAAAGAAAGAAAGAAAGAAAGAAAGAAAGAAAGAAAGAAAGAAAGAAAGAAAGAAAGAAAGAAAGAAAGAAAGAAAGAAAGAAAGAAAGAAAGAAAGAAAGAAAGAAAGAAAGAAAGAAAGAAAGAAACTAACTTATCTTGCAGCATTATGCAGGAAACCCCTTTTCATTTAATTTTTTACCACTCATAAATGTAAGCAACCGAGTTTGAAATAATGTGTTAGCAGCCTGTGTTAGACTGTCAAATAGATGCTGACAGTGCCTGAAAGGTGCTGCTATCATATGAGAATTCTATGGAGCAATTTTGTTACATGTAATTCACATAAGAAGTAAAATGTCAGAGCCTGTTAGATACTCTCAGCCACTGAAAAGCCAGCCCTACACTAGTAAGGACATTACCCAGTAAAACATGGAGAGAGAAAGCAGCCACTTAAATGCAGAGCAGAAGAGAACAGAGAAGCCACACTGAAAATCTCAGTAAAGGTTGTAGAGCTCACTGCTTACATTAATTATAAATGTGTGAAGATCATGAAGACTTTATTCTCCTTTCAGTAAAATACAAAATGTTTAATCCAATTTAATAAGTGGTGCAACCCTCAGATAATTTTAAAAATAACAGTGCCAGACATTTATAATTTTCATTGTGACAATGATACCTCTTTAAAACAACATCTCTAAAAGGTCTAGGGATGCTGTCTATGATACAGATATTTTCAATAAATCACTTGAACATACACATACTATTATTATAATATGTGAGAATCCATAGTAAGATCCTACAAAACTTCCTACCCAAAACACTATTATTATGTATTACTATTGTAACACCATAAATCACCAAGCCAACTGAAAATGGATGTCATAGGCATAAGGTGATAAATTTTAAAATCTGGTCCCAGAGTATTTATGTTTACCTCATTAGTATATTAAGTTCAAAATTACTACATTAATCATCCAAACTCATTTTTTACTAAATATGTTTCTTCATTTATAGTCTATTACAATTTTACAATGTCAAACTAATCCAAAAGCCCAGAGATAATTTTATCTTATTATAGCTTATATTTTATTATGCTCTCTGTTTCCCTCCTTCCCCACCTTTTTCCATCCCTTGGTTCTTTATAAATAATTTTTTTTGTGGCATATGCCCCATTAGCTTTCATTTTGTGACAGTAAATTATTCACATTCAAGTGGGTATGTTCTGCAGATAACTAGTGTGTGTGCTACAGTTCTTCACTCTTTACATGCTTTTCTTGTTTCTAGGTTTCTGTACTTGAGGTCTTAGTACTTAAAGAAAAATATTTATGATAAGTGCCTCTTTCTTTCTTTCTTTCTCTCTTTCTCTCTTTCTGTCCTTCTTTCTCTCTTTCTCTCTTCTTATGAACAATGGTGGAGGTTTACAGTGCCTACTTGTGAGTGCATCCTCAGGAAGGGAGTCTTTTAGGCTCCCTATATAAATAACAGAGGTAGAAAGCTTCACTGTTGAGGACAGTTTAGAGCAAGATGTCAAGTCCTGTGCATCACTGTCTGGGGGGTGCCTATACCAAAATACAGGGATAAACAAAAAACTGGCTAAAATCTCATAAACAAAACTCTTGAGAGATGGTTTGACACAACTAGAAGTGGGTAAACTAGATGATTCAGGACATTTCTGAAAAAAAATTATTGCACAGAGAAAATAGAGATGTTTAGTTTAAACAGGAAGAAAGAAACTAGCCTTTTAACTTAGATACCTATTGTTGAAAGACTCAAAAATCTCTATTTAAGGGATTAGCTCTACTGCTGCTACCTGAGAAAAACAAGAAAAATAACAATCCATTCTCTCTGTTATTGTAAATGAAAACGGCAGAAACCTTATGTTGTTAAAAGGCAGAGAAAAATGGTGTGAGATGCAAGAAAAAAAAATCTTTGCTCATGACACTGTAAAACTTCAGTTTAGAGCATTTAGACAGCATTCATTGTGAAATATGGCAACTCATTGACATTTTCACAAGTGTTATTTTTCTGTTGTTGTGGGTTTTGGGTTTTTTTTGTCTCCACAAAATAAGAAACTTCCTTGCATCCTTAAAAAATCTCAAGTGATAACCTGCATAGCAATTCAGTCAGTTTTAAATAAATAGGAAATTGCAGCAGTAGTGTGGTGATAAGACCACTTGGGACAGAAATGTCAGTGTCTAATACGAAGTGTTAAATATCTTTTAAAATAATTTAAATTAATTTTAACACATAATAATTAAGAGATTTATTCATACATTCTCAGAGGACGACTTCTGTACTCAGGGATTAAGAATTGCAAATCAACAGGGGAATGAAAGCAGAAAGTTCAAACAGTCACAATTCTTAGAGTCGTATTTGTTATATGAGCACAGACTGTCACCCTCTGTGTTGTTTGCGCAATAAGGAAAAGGATGTGGGCAGGGACACGCTTGATGAGGAGAACGGATTTCTGTTACAACACTCCTCACTTGGCACTGCTGTAAATTACAGGATCTGGAGAGCAGTTCCTACTTACTGCAAGGTTTGCAGCTGTGAACACAGACAATACAGAGTAAAGAACTTTTATGCTGTGGGTTGGGGGCTTTTAATTCCTTCTTTCACATTTTGTGTTCTGGCAGTGTAGATAAGCCCTCATTAGGGAATAGGGTGCCATTTACCTAGGCATTGTACATGCTTAAAGGAAATTTATTCCTTTTCCCAAAGAGTTAATTTAAACATTGGCAACCTTTAAGCTACATTTGTTCATGCCTCAACCAGGCTTGCACATGTATACTTTATTCACATCAGATACAGCTGGGAAGCTAGTTCTGTTGTGTATATTTGGGATATAGGTAGCTACTCTGTGCAGCTATTAACTGCTTCCATTTACCTATATTTACTACCATTAATTACAAAGGTATTCAATCCTACTATTTTTTTTTTCAAGTTTACCGCATAATTTCATTTGTGAGCCAATCCTTCTTACTGTAAAAGTCTGTCCTGTTTTCCAACATTCAGAATATAACAGAAATACTTAAGTTTATTCAGTCATTCATTCATTATTCATTTCCAGACATTAATTGTTTATGTTACATAGCTGGTCAGCTAAGTTCTCGCTTTTTTATTCCCCACTAAAGACACACTATTTTTATTTTTAAAGTACAGGAAGCAAGGAAAAATAATGAATAAGAAATTATATATATTAACATTGGCAAGACTTTCAGGATTAGTTCTACCTATATGACTCTTTCCTGCATCTGCAATACTACAGGAGACCACTGATTATCTAGACCACATGACCATATGTATTGTTTTAACACCCCAAATTATAAGACTTTCACCTTCTTAATGTTTGATTAAAAATACATTATTAAAAGAAGTTTTCAAAATCTGATACCTACCACTCACTACTGATCTTACATTTTCTAGTATAAACTACAAAATCTCAGTAGTGAACCTCACTTTTTTTTTTTTTTGTATTGTTTTTTTTTGTACAAGTTGGGAGTTGCTGTACTAGGGTTCTCACCTGATTTCACACCCACACCCTGAATTCAGGATTGAACTTTAAAAACAAGCCTTCAAAAATATAATTAAAATGTTCACCTCACATTTGATTTTAAGCAGCAAATAAGTTTTGAGTCAGATTTGTCAGTTCCATCTTAAACTCATTAGAGGGGATTAATATTTCATTTACTATTGATTGTGTCATTTTACAATACACTTTCTTTGGCTCCATCAAGATATACCATCTTGCTGGCTTTTTGATGAATATTCCCTTATTATTTGATCTTTCTCCAGGGGATAAATCTTCCTGGTGATATGTAGAACTGCACATCCACAATATCAGGTACCAAATCAGTTTTAACAGTATCTTTTCACAGGTTTTTGAATGCCACCATTTACATCTACTTCTGCCTGAAATAATTGCTTGTTATTTAACAGTCCCTTGAGCCCAGAAATGGAAATATTGGCTTACTGCTAAGAACTGACAGTTTTTCAAGCCTCTTCAAGAGATGCACATTTTTTTCTTTCTTTCCTTTAAATCTTTTCCAATGTGATATACTTATCAGCATTTTAGGGTTTGTTATGTTCCAAATGTACTTTTTCCCCATTGCTTTTATTCTTCATCCTAGCTTTCAAATTCATGCCTAAACATTCTCATTGGTCGTTATAAGATTATTTCTTTTACAGTAAAAGTTATCAGGACATACAATGTGCTGAAAGCCTTTCTCATTATTTTTTTCCATCCTTTCATTAGAATTGTTATTAATAATTTTATATCAACTTTAGCAGCCAATCAGAATGCAGGTCTCATTCCTATAAATCTGATACACACATTTTAAGTTTTTCTTCCCCAAAGGGCTTACGAAAAAATCAGATCATGGTGCAGTACAGATTTTCTTGTAGCTTGTGATTTACTAAAAACTAATTTATACATTTTGCTGTTTTTTACCCATGAATGTCCAAAATTAGGGTTTGATTTTAACAATGCAATAGTTAAGTACAATTTTACTTCAGATTAGTATCGTTCTTATTATAATCAGCTTACACCTCTCCCCATTTTTCTACATCTTTTTTCTTCCTGATATTATAAGAAATTTAAAAAGTTATCACTGAAAAAATTACTAAAGACACCTTGGAAAAGTATTTACTTTATCATACTCTGTAGAGCAAAAAGGGATACATAAAAGAAAACAAAGATTGAATATGCAATCCTTTAAAAAAATATGTGATCTTAGTCTCTGAAAAATGAAATAATTTTCCAGGTTTACTTATTTGCTTTTCATTTTAATTTTTCATCTAAGTTTGTTTTTTTTTTTACCTTGTTCTAAATATAAATAGCGTTTTCATTGTCTATTCTCATTGCTACTCATCTGTAATCACAATCCAATTACAAACATCACCACTTCATTTAGAGTCATAATATATTACTATGAACTATCATGAGTGAAATACTATCCCTGTAGGGGTTTGTCATTGACTTCAGCAGAATAAATTTTCATCCTGTGGCAGAACAACTTTTAACTTTACAATCTGTCTACTTTGACAGATAGTATGATAGTTTGACTAAGAGGACAACGTGTCTTTTAAAAAAACATTTTCTTGAAAGTGGAAGATGAAGAAGTTCTCTTAATGTTGAACCTAGCTCTGAACTACAAAGTAGAACTTGTGTAAGCCATATATCAAAACTGATCTTGTTTCTGAGTGACAACACTTGAGTGGATGGCAGTTTGATACAGAGATAGTTTACACCTGGCACTTCTTGAAGTTATTTGGGATCCTGAAAATTCATGCAGAGAACTTCCAAAGGTTACTGTAGCTCCTATAAAATTAAGCCTCTTAGCTGCAGTCCTGATGAAGGTCCACAAAAAAGGTCTTCCTCGCTCACACTGAGTTCTTTCTGAGTTAGAAATGAAAGGGTCCAAAATACTGAAGAACATGTTAATTTATTTTGTGCCTTCATGGGCAATCCTGCTCTTGCAAGAGATTCAGAAGAAATGCAGGAATCCTGTAGAACAAGAATAACTGACAGGTTTACTTTTTTAATTTTGAACTTTAAAAGTAATTTCAAATTTCAAAATATCCTTAGGGGACGAATATCTTGATTGAAAATACTAAATTCAGTTAATTTTGGTCAAACCAGATTTACTATGGGTGCTAGACATTATCTTTTAAAATTAATGTAGCAATTCAACTTTGAAAAATTACCATTAGAAGGTCAAAGAAGACCTCCAGGTTCATACTGGAATTATTCTTATTTTATTTTTATGGTGCTCCTTACCATTTCCCTTACTATATAGTAGGTAAAATCTGGCCTTATTCCCAGGTATTAGGCAAACTAGTTCACGAGTCTGTTTGATCCAAATCAATTTTTTCCATCAACTTTGACATGTTCATTATCAATAGATTGTACAGAGGTAGCTAAAGAAATGTGTTACAACAGATACAGAAGGCTCAGTATCTCCAGGATTCCTTTTCCCCTTTATTATGAGAACTCCTGGAAAGTTGAAAGCTCAGAACTACAACTCAAACTGCAATCACATTTACGTATTTAATACCTTGCTATGTACCACTGCCACATCACTCTGAAGTCCATTATCTAATCAAATACTCAGCAAACATAATGTTATGTTCCCCCTCTTATCTTTCTCCTTAATAAGAATTCAGAGATAGGAGAAATATTTGGCTGCAATCATCTTATTCAGTGCACGTCCTAAGTTTGGCAGCACAGAAAGAACACGTCATTCTGATGATATCTCTGTTGCTTTCTCTACCTGGGTGGCATCAAATCCACTCCAAGGCCAAACGTTGGCCTGATCCTTCAAAGCCTTGGAAGGACTGGGCCGTGACTCCTTCATACCTACTGCTTACTCTGACCCAGTGTGGCAGCCGTACTCTTTGAGCAACTGCGACAGATGGAGACCAGGGTTAGGATCCTGGCAACAGCCTTTGTCTGCTTTCCAGACAGGGAATTTCTTTGCACCAAAAATTAGAATAAGTTCTGGACCATAGCACCTTATGAGTGAAAGTGGGAATTTCTCTGCATCAAAAATCAGAATAAGTTCATAGCACGTTACGAGTGCAGGTGAAGACCCACCTCTTTTCATTTGCATTCATGCAGTCACCTCTGAGTGACCCAACAATATTCCCGTGGAGAGAAAGACCAGGAAAAAAAAACCTGATATGTTCAGATGGTGTAAGCAGAGAGGAGTGGATAATTTCAGCCCTGTGACTGCTTTGTTTTATAAAAGACTGTTAGTGTCGAGATTCTGTTCTGATGGATTTAAAATAAATGCAGAGATTAGATAAAACGCCTTAGACAGACTGCTTATGCTTCCATTTCATTTTCATACCACACATATTACTGCAGCAAAACACATTCCACAAGGAAATTAGTTCATCAAGAAGAAAAGCATGCTGTGGCCATTAGCTGTTCCCAGTTTCGTTCTTTCATTCCCTCTCAATCCATCAAGCTCCAGAGTGATCCACAGTGTTTCTTTGCCTCACTTAGTTCTATTCTTTATCACAGAAGGTCTGCAAGTTTATGCTTGTTCTAACCTACGACTCTATCCCATGTATCTTCTTGGACTAATTTTATAAAATATGCTTATTTAAGCAAAAGTGCAAACAACTTCCCCCATCTATCCTGCTTAAAGTAGTATGAGATTTAGTTATATTTACCTTTCTCTCTGTGTCGTTTCATGTCAGTTCATCACTGTAAATATGGTTTAAACATGTCTATGTTTCTGCAGCTTGTAAATTTTGGCAGTCTTCAGGAAAATCTTGAACTCCTCATGTCTTTCCCCACAGAATGAGTCACAAATAATATAGGGCTTCATCTGCTTTCTTTTGTCCCTAATCAGTTTCAGTAACTTTATTAGCATGTCAAAAGTTAGAGGAATTTCCAAATTCAATATATCAACCATGTGTGAGCATAACATGAACCCTTGCAGGGAGGGGCAGAGGGGGGTCTTGTGTCTTTCTTGCATGTGTATCAAGTCCTCTCATTATAACACTCAAATGAGTTTTTCTCAAACCCTATGACTGTTCAGTTATTCACAGAAAATAAATGACTTCTTCCTTAGTGGGAACTGCAATTTAGGCAGACAGTGCATTGCCTTAGTTTTCAGTTGCTTTCAGTAATTTTTAAAATGACATAATCTGTCATCAGAAATGTATATACGTTTGTTATATCATCAGCTGCCAGGTTTGCTTTATACTCTTTTGCATGTGAGAAGGACTGGGGGTACCTACCTCATCTTAATTAACTCCACCTGGCTTGAGACTTTCCCTTTCAACAATCTGCATCAATGCCATTATACAGGCACAGCAGGAGAAAGCCACAAATCTAGTGAAATTAAATCACTCACCATAGAAACATCTTGAACAATAGCATGAGACATGGAGCCAACCAATCATGTTCAGGCACATGGAAGAAAGGGAAAAAAAAGTTGCAACAAAGATAAGTGTATGGCAGCAGCGACAGCAGCAACTAATACACAAAAGGAAAAAGATATAAGCTTCAAAAAGGATTTTATTCTCTAGCAAATTATTTCATAATTATTCCCACCCTTGTCTCTCTTCCCTCTGAAATAGCTGCAAAAAGTCACCACTATTGTTTGAAGATAAAAAATACTGAAGTGACTCACCTTTTGCAAACATTATATACTTAGGGAATGATCCAGGCATATGTCAAGTACCACTAAAGGGCTACACCACCCGTAAAAGGGCTCAGCATGTCAGGGTCAAGTCTATACTCTTACTGTAACCAGAATCAATGCCGAATTTTGTATTGCTTTTGGTGGTTCAAGAGTGAGAAGGAGCAAACACAGACTATATTTTTCCTGTTTCACAAAGAGAGGAAGAGGTCTTACCCTTCTAAGAGGAGAATACTACAGTGAGCTGCAAAACCAATATATTTATGGAAAAAAAATATAGAAAATAATGTGCAGGTATTGTGTTATTTCTAAAAAAATGCTTATAATATATCTAACTGTAGAATGACAAGAAAACAACTTTTCAAAACAAATTAACAAACCTGATGTTTTCTCTTTGAAATAGGCGCATAAACTTTCAAGTTCAACACTTGAAGCAAAAATAATCTGTTTAACATGTATAGACAGAAAAAAGAATTAAAAAAAAAATGGTTTGGCCAGTAAGACACATTAAAGGTCAGGTTCTGCCAGGCTTTCTCACAGTAACTAGCACATTACTCTTCCAGTAATCCTATTGATCTCACTAGGATAACTTCAGAGTAAGAAATTGGTCAATACGAGTTGGCAGAATTTGCCTCTAAATTATCATCTCCCTTACATTTAGTCTCTGTAGGTCAGTACTGTCCCTTGCCAACTGTTTGAAGTAATCATTTGTAAAATTCTGCTTTGCTAATTTCTCAAATCAGCAAATACTGTGAACAGTAATTTACAGCATGTATTTCTAATTGCAAAATCATATTCTTTTGGAAGGTGTCCACTAATATGAAAAAATGTTAGTTTATCTCTTTGTAGTCTTCATGCCAGCAAAATCCTGAAAAGGAAAAGAATGATAGATACATGTTTTTCACAAGATCTGCACGAGTAACTACTAACAATGTCTTCAAATTTGTTTTAGTATTCTTGTGTTATACAGTATATCTTGATATTTTCCAAAAATAGAATTGATTTTGCAGTGCTATTTTTATCCCTTGAGGGGAAATAACAAATTTCTGTCACAGCTATAAATATACCGTTGGCCGAATACTCATAAGTGTAACTTAGGAATTGATGGACAGCGAATGTTTAGGCCAATAAATTTTGACTTTTCAATGTTTATGAAGAGCAGACACAGTAAGTGAGTAAATAGCTGAAGCAAAGTTGACTTTGAAAAAAAGAAAAGAAGAAAAAAAGGGAAAGAAGTCAGCCAAAATTCTAGCTAGAGCTCGCAGAATCAGTGCGACAGCGTCACGCATGGAAAATTAATATATTCCTAGACTGAATATATACATGGATGTTGGTTTTAATATCAATGAGTTCATTTATAAGAGAGTTTTTTCCAGGAAGTTTAATAGAATTTGTAAGTTAATGTACAGCAAATTGCATAAGCAGTCGCCCACTAGCTAATACTCCTGTAGCGAAGGTAGGTTTTTTCCAACAATATGTATATTAAATCTGTTTTTAATATTTGTTACAATTTGTTGTTGTGTATTGCCTGAGGCCTGTCTCTTCTACACAGTTTCTTTTGCCTCAATGTTCTTTCACTAACGTCAAATCATTTAAGAAAACACTGAAACACATGTAATATACCTACATGAATAAATTGAATATTTAATGGTTCAATGCCCTGACCTTTCAGATTACAATACAGGACAATGAGCACACTTTGTTAAATGTGGAGGCTAGTGGGTGCACATATTCTGAGTGAAGTACTTCAGCAAGGGAGAGGCAAAGTCAAGTTAGAACTAATATTCCAGTCCCAGAAGGCCTGTTACTGAAATCAAATTATAGGCTTGGACTATCATAACTTATTCCTCAAAAAAAGTCATGCTGTGCAAGAACATATCATGCACTTGGATAAACAAGTTACAAAGAACCAAGTGTTAAGCAGTGAAGTGTCAATCAGGCAAAGTGGGTTTCTCAGATGCACACACATGCAGCCCACACATCAGATTACATGCACTATCTCACCCCTGGAGTCCTATAATATATTATACCAACTCATACGTGCCTTAAAACCAAACCTAGCCAGTAAATTAGTTATCGAGAACCACAAATGCTTCAAGATCCCTACATTTATTCCCCTTTCTTTTTCTTAGTAACTGCCTGACCATGCTAGAAACTCTACCTCTTCTTAGCAGGACAAAATTATATTTCTGAATATATCAAATATGCCTTTGGAGGAGCTTTCTAACTCTTAAAATCCTTTTAAAAAAAAGAATATTAAAATAATTTTTACATTAAAAAGTAAAAATTAAATTGGACTTGTCCACTAGGAGTGGTAGACGTCATCATAGGTTTGCTTGTGATATAGTTCCATAAAGAAAAGTTATTTTAGTTTAAGACCTATAAATGCTGTTCTTTAAATCATACTGTATCTGTTATGTATCATGCAAAATTGTTATTCTGATGGAATACAATCACAGCATGGTACAATGTATCTTTTATCTATTTGGTAGAATAATCCCTTGTGCTTTTCTAAGTTCTGCAAATTAATATCCTTTCTGAAGAACAAATTGTAATAAGAGGGTTAGTGTACCTGTTTCCCTGAACATGAGGAAAATGTACCTCAGACAATACTTCTACATGATAATTCTGCTCAAGAAGGCAATTTGATGCTCTTGTGTTGGTTATATCTTTATGATTTATTCCTATTTAAAAGCGGAAATGAGTAACAGCACGGAATCTCCTTATGCTCTACTACAATAAAAGTTAGATAACAGTTTAAAGATACAATAATAGATGTGCTACAGAAGGAAAAGGAAGTCAATAGGAAGGTTTAGATCTAGAACAAAATATTCTGTCTATTATATAGAAATATTCAAAAGTTCAAAAATGCAGCTCTGTTAAACAGAAACAAACCTTCTGCTATAGAGAGAAAAGAGGGCTCTCACCCAATGCAGAACATTTGGTAATTCTCATCTGAATTATAATGCATACCACTTTAATACATAATTTAATAAATTACACAATTGAGCATTCTATATAAATATTTTGGCATTTGAAATTCTTCAAGAATAAAAACATCCATAAAACCCTCAGTTCCTCTTAAAGCTCCCCTAGAAAGTAAAAGAAGAATGCATTGAGTAACGACGAAGTTACTGGTCTTAATTCATATTGTTGATTGAATTGGGAAGCTAGTGAATACTCGGGACTATTTATGTTTTCAAAATAGTTAATGCTATTAGCCTAATTGCAAATGCTTGAATTTTATGTTGGTGACCATTATGGTTTTATTCTTGTGATTTAAATAGAAAAGGTGATATAAAGCAGTAAGCCATTAATGCAAAAAAATATTGCTTTTACTAATCAGTGCACTCTAGAATTTTGGTATCTCACATCATAAGAGTCTATAATACTTATATACTGTCTTCCATCCTATTGCACAAGGGAAACTACAGGGATAATCTGGTGTTCATATGTGAGCTATAAATTAACTTCTGGTACTTTGATTATTAACATTTATTAACCATATGGCAGATGTATTTCTGCCCTTCCTTATATGTCAGTGGGGTGACACAACGTTTAAATCAGAACAATATTTAGCCCAGTGCTCTACGTGTTCTCAGGAAAAAGAAAAATTTGATATACCAAAGCATGTAGTGAATACATTTCACTAGCACATGAATATTGCTGTGAAGATATTTCTTCATGAACACTTTCTCTCCCTTTGGCTTTTTGGCTGAATCAAAACAGTGATGACAATTTTATGATTCACTCTGCTTGCCTACTCACGATCCCCTGGTCTTAGTCAAGCTTTATATCTTTACATTTGGCCTTTTTGTCATGTAATGTCCATGTGATGACCATCCTAACACTTCCACTCTGGAAACAAGCTATTGGTCAGTGGTGGGCACGAACAAATATGCAGGAGCAAGAAAATTAATGAAGATGGGATGTAGCAACACAGACATTATGCATAGGAATATTTCCAACTATTTTTTTTCTAACCACATACTTCAGAATTATGCACTGCATCTTCTTTTATCCACAACATTAGGTTAACTGAAGCTTTCTGTAAGAGCAAAATTAATTCTTTGATTTTTTTTTCTACGTTAAGCACAGAAGGCATAACGTACTTCCCATGGCATCAAGTACTCTGGGAGTTGTATGGATGTCCCGCAGTAGTCACAGCAGGTCTGGGAATGGATGGGCAGTGTCATATGCTTTGTCTCCTCTCTCCAGGCCTCTTCCACATTCCAGAGGGACACATGCAGAAATTTGACAACATCAAACCAGTCACCTTCCAAAGCAGGCTAGAAAGGTGTGGGAAAAAATCATTATCATTTGAGTTGGTCATTCTATTTCTTCTCCTATTTCTGTATGCAATTCCCTGTTATTCTGAGCAGCAGGGCGCTGTCAGGGTGGAGGGGTTGCAAGGCATGGTCTCTGGACCGTCATAATTAACAGGATGCCATTGTATCTGATGGCCCCATTTAACTTCTCTCTAAGCTCTCTGGCTGGGAAATGGTTTTCAAACTATGTACCTTTTCCTCACTCAAGAGATGCAAAACAAATTTTGGCCCTGGGCAGCAGATGAAATAGATGGATACGGAAAACAACATATCATACTGAGTAGCTACCCTTTACTAGGTACTAAGATGCTTCTTTCCTGAGAAACACATCTGAAGGTAAGAGCCCTGTACCTGTCCAAACCATGCTGCACTCCCAGACCCAGGGTGCTGCAGAAGAGAGCAGGACAGAAGGTAGTGGTCATACTTGCTGAAGCCAGCTGGAAAGGCAGGATAATTTTCTGTGGATCCTCACCTAAAACTTAGAAGAAGCAATGCAGGTAACCCTCTTTACCCAGGAGTAGAAGAACATTTTGTTTCAGATGAAGTTGGGATCCATGTCGTCAAGTCATGGAAACTTCCTCCTATTCCTAATTCTTTTTTCCCCTACAATGTCAGTGAGGCTGTCGCTTCTAATTCAGTATCAGCTTCTGTCTGAGGTATGTCTCCACCTTCCTGCAGTAGACTTTAGTATATTTGCAGCTCCAGCTGAAGAGTAGCAACTAGCTGAAAAAATGTCCACTCCAACAGCACAGCATCCCTCAAAATAGGCATATGATTAAGATTTTTTAAAATGACTATCTATTTGCGGTTGGTAAGGCTTTTGAAAACACGAAATAAATATATTTTGGAAGTAAACCCATTGTGTTAAATGATTATAAAAATAAGAATGCCAGAATGGGGTAGCCTAGGGCAGTGTGAAGTCTAGTATCTTGTAGATCAGATCAGTAGGTGTGTAGCTGGAAATTTGCCTCAGCAGTAAAGTGATCTTGGATGGAAAATCAACCAACCAACCAACACCTTACAAATTAAACAGTAAAAATGTAACAATGTAAGAAATATTAAAGCTTCTAAGTTAACGTAGAAATACAAGCAAAAACCTTCAGCTTAGTCATCAGAAGGTGATCAAGTGAGGCACCTTTAACTCGCAATTTGAGATAATTTTTTTCCATACTAGATAGGGCAGGAAGAATTCAGATCCTTCAGATACGGAGAATATATTTTTCAACTTGAGTAAAATGGAATAATTATATGTCTAATATACATAATAAATAAATAAATGTATTGGCAGAGATTTCAACAAATAGTTACTCTGTATCACTCGAATGCCTGATACAAGGATTTCTGGTTTCCTGTCTCTCCTCAGAGATTATAATAGTGCAGCACAAGCTAGAAAATCAAGCACAAGTTTGGTTTCTTACAGATATTAAGGTCATTTCAGCTATTCCTCTCCTCATGGGCCGCTTCTCCTATTTTCAGGGCAAGTGTGTCTCATAACTAAATAGCTGCCCCAATGGCTGGCAATATGCTCAACATTGTAAGAACATGTTAGATAAGGCACAGAATAGTATTGTGTACAGCTTCTGAACCTGAAACACTTTACCTTATATGAAACTTTGCATTATTACCTTATATGAAACTTTACACTATGAATATGTGATATTTGATTTGAAGTGCATATGAGATGCTGAATCACTTGAAATGGATATTATCTGATAGATTTGAATCCACAAAGTTTATTCTAAGAACATTTTCTATGTAGGATTTTAAATTACGTGTTTTATTCTAGTGTAGTTTTACATCTTTAAGAGATTAATCATCCTAAGTAGGATAATGTGTCTCAGAGGAATATTAGTTCTTTAGATTTTACTAATTTACTAATTTAATTGTTACGGACAGCATCATTTATCAAAACAGTTTCTGGGGTAAGATTTTTTTCTGGCCTTAAATATAAAAAGAAAAGTTTAATTTAAATGCTTATTAAAATGTATTGATTATTCCAGTGCAGAAGAACTATAGAAATGATCTATGAAATGATATCTTTAACTACTCTGCTGCTAGTAGCACAAAACAATTTTAGCTATGACACACCTGCAGACAAATAGTAAGCCTTATACAACATTCTTTATCAAACTCATCGGTTTAAATGCAAGGGAGAATTCCCATATTAAATAAGCTTACATAAATTTTATCAAATAAAACCATTGGCTTTGCAGAAAAAAGGGTAAGAAAAAGTTAATTAAATCAGAGAAGGAGGGAAAAAAGATTGAAAATGTTGTTAAAAATAAGAGAAGGAATGTGATATCGTCCAGATGGGCAGGTACAACTCTCAGAAGAGGTTTAACTATCTCAAACAGCAATTAACACATAAGGGATACAATATTCTGAAATAAGGATGAGAAATAGGAGAGGATTTCAAATAAATGTAGATTTACACTGTTTTTATCAGTAAAATATATCACCTATTGTAGTTTACTGAACTAGAGTGAATTGCTGTCAGGAGTCCTAACCCACTATCTCTTTAACCCAAGTGTAGTCCTAGAATTTAGTCTAAAACCAAAGAATTTATAAGAAATGTAATGTTCAGTGCTATTTAATCATTCCCTAAAGATTTTTAATACCTAATAAATATGTCAAGAGCTATTTTTAATTTCCTGGCACTTTGTTAGCGTTCTAGTTAAGCAATAACAATAAACCAACAAAAGCAGATATTGGTGATAAAATCTGCAGTGCCAAGAGTGTCAGGAAAGGTGACTATACTCTTAAAATAAGCTACCACTTCATGTAGCAACTATAAGGAAATAAAAATAAAAATTAGTGTAAGCTGTTAAGTAATGCTTTATATTAAAGTTCCTAAACTTCTATTAGATTAAGGTTTTAGATAATCACTGTTATTTAAAATACCACATGAATATTAAAAACATATTTATTGGAGTTTTAACCATTATATTATTATATTTTTTCCGATACTGCTTGAACCTCAGTGTGTTTTTCATAATAATTTTTCACGTGGGAGAGCATATTACAGAACTTCCTATCCTGCAATCAACCCAAAAATTAATCTGTTCTGAAGTCTTCCCTCTGAATGCTATCAAATGCAGAGAGGACACTTTAAAAAATATAACATATCCAATAATACAAATTTTATTTTTTTTTAACCTGCCTTTTGCTTCCCTTTCTCTGCCAGCACACACACATTAAAGAATAAGAATGTGATGACATTGCAGCCTCTGGGACCTAGTCTGCCAAACCAGTCACCAGAAAACAGCAGTTCTATTTTATAAAATAATGACAGTGATAATGATGACAGCAACAAAGACAGCAACAACGTTCATAAAGATGATGACAGTTAGTGTATGTCAAGTACTAATCATTGACTGTCACAGTTATGTGGTTTTAAAATTCAGTTTACAAAAATACGTAGGAGAAGTTAGGTTAGCCCTTCCTCGTTTAGTCTTCAACATTATTTTTTTGTATACAGAAGTCAGCCCTTGGCACATATTTTTATCTCCTGTTTATCTGTAAAGTACCCAAGTGATTGGTTCCAACACACTATTTGCGAGCCTTCGGCCAGTTAACAATAAACAATTCCTGCAGCACTTACTATCCCCTAATCTTTCACAGTTTCATTCCAGTCAGGTCTGCTGACTCCTGCGGCGTAGGTATCCACTACATATGGCGTCGGGAAGCAGCAGCCCAATTAGCATTGGAGATCACCAATGGCACAACAGTATCTTGAAATCACTTTTGACCAACAGCCTACATCTCTGCAGTCACTATTTCCCCCAGTCCACAGATGAGACAAAGCAGCTGAGCCTGGAAAACATGTGAAACAAGCAGCTAACCTTTCACAGTGCAACTCAGACTGCTGGGTGGGCAGGGGATGGGGAGGGAATAAATACCTTGTTGGAATGCATAAGGCAATGGGCACACTTGTCACTTTTCATAAACTACTTTTATATCTCAGGGCTTCTTCATTGTTACCAGTCAATGTCCACATGTTAAGAGAAAATAGAAAACAGAAAATTCATCATCACAAGAATTCCTTTATTATAAGATAAATGTTTTCACACTTTGTTTTCTAATTCCTTCCATTGTCTAATAAAAAAGATGCAACTTTTTTCTAAATAAACTATGCATACTCCTACATGTGAGTAGTCATTCATGTAGAAGTCATTTTATGTAGAAGACATATGAAGCAGAAAAATACATAAGACAGTCAAATAAACAGGGATTCTGTTGTAGCTTTAGTTTTCCTTTCCTCCAAAACTCTGCTTGCTTGAAGCCCCTGTTCTTATATCCCAGGGATAAAGTTGGAAATCCTGGTCTGGAAGACTTCATATCTCCCATCACCTTCAGCAGAGCCAGAACAGATCGTGGCTCTGTAACAAGGGATCATGCATTCTGGAAGTTTAAAAAGCATATGGATGACTGTTGCTCACATACTGGATATGACTCAAAGCTCATTAAAGTAAAAAAGATTAGTGTGTTGTCTTTAATGGACTTTGGATCAGGCCTGACAGCAGACACCATCTGAAATATTTCTGGTTCTATAAAGGGTCAACGTAGAGATTTTATTGTTGCACCACTAATTTTATTTGAAACATCTCAAATGTATTATTGCTTTGTCTAAAAAAAAATGAAATGTTTTTAGAAGACACATTAAAACTATTTTTATAATCATCTGTCCTCTATTTCAACATTTTCTGTAAAGCAAGTGGAGTGACCAGTATCAACAAGCAACACTTTAAAATCTATTTCTTACTGATCCAGAGTGGTTTCTACCACCCCTGGGGACACTGTTTGTGTCTGGCGAGAACATTTCAGTCTGACAGCTCCTGATTTTCACCAGGGAGGGGAAAAAGGCAGAACTAATGGACGTGAATGAGCTTAAAAGCTAGTGAACTTATCAATCATAGAAAACAACTGTATTTTTGGAAGCAAATAGAGGTACTTTGGCAAACAGAAAAAAAAAAGTCAATAGGTATTTTTTCAGACACTGGTAACTATGATCAGGTTTTGGTCAGACTATTTTGGTCTCGTAGTACTCTTGTCAGCATTGATTATTACATAAAATTCTTCATGCACTGCATGAAATACAACATAGACAGTACTACAGGAAGGTCACATTTGGAGATCCCAGTTTAGTTTTTAACTATGATAAAATGGTTTTTCATTCAATGGGAGGTTGTTTCAATAACTACTGAATGAAATTGAATGAAAACTTAGAATCTGAACCAAAGAATCCAATTATATTTACAGTTTTTGCACAGCTAGTCTATTATTGTTCAGCTAGGCAAGGGTTTGTGAATGTTTTTGAAGGCTTGCACATTTTACATCATAAGGAATCTGATACCATATTGTTTTATGTAAACAATACTTTGACTGCTCTTTCCATAGAATTTACATGAATGAAGTAAATAGGGAACTCTGATTTGTTACTGTAATAGTTATTACCCAAGTTATTTACTTTTCCATTTGGCACCTGATCTTACACAGGTATTACACACAAATGTTAAAAGAGGTTATGATGGCTTGGGGAATGAGATGGAATATTTTTAACCTCCCTGATTATGCTTACTTTCTCAAACCAGACTTCAGACAAAACATTTTAAGATTCAGGAAAAAGAGAAAAAAAAGAAAAAGAAAAAGATTTAAACCAAAAATCCTAAAAAGTAAGATTCAATAAATGTCAACCTTTTACAGCTACAATTAGCTTAATTTCCAAACAAAATAATTTTGAACTATAAAACTTGACATTTTTAATAAAAATGTCAAAATAAGGCATTCTGATAATTTTCAAAGCTTATTTCCCTAATGTTTAGAATTGACAGAAATAATGAAAAATACTTTTGGCAAATCAGCATTGTCAGTGACAAACACATGATGAAAAAAACCTCAGACTCCCTAATATTTTGTGATTTATTATCTCTTCATGCTATAAAACTCAGCTGGTGAGATCTTCGTCTGGTTTTGTAAGCTTGATTGTCATCTACACAAAGCACTTTCCAGAAACTTCTGAGGGTAAAACGGCTGCTCAGAGGCTTGTAATTTCTTCTTGCTTTAAAGTCACTTAACATTAGCAAATTCAATACAAGGCTGTAAATTTAAGCGGTCAGGATTACATATGGAAATTAATTAATTGCCAAGTATTTGCCAGTAGATTATATTTACCAGCTTTTACACAACTTTTATTTACCTCAGCAAAAAAAGTCTTGCTTTATACCATTTTCAGAAAGAATATGGTGCTATTCCCCTAACTTCACTCCCTGGACTGCGTTCTGTCTCTGTAGACCCTCAGTTTCCTCACCGGAGTGAGTTTTACAAAGCAGGGTCCTAATTTACAGCCCTTTCCCACCACCTTTTGCCTGTGGCTGTCGTAACTTAGTGCTCTGAAGTGTATCGTTTGCTACTAGCTGAACGCAGTTTTAATCTTATGAACTCATCCATTTTCTTTTGCTACATCCTTATGGCTATCTTCAGCATTGCAGATACAACACTGGCTCTCTCTTAACACACTCGTTAATTACAACACACAACCAACTCCATAGAAAGGCTTTCCAGGTGAGTTAATATTCACGTGAAGGCAGAAGCAGGCAGCTGAGCCTGCCTAGGTGATTACTGAAGAAAGTAAACCTTTTCATCACTAGAAATGAGTGAATTCCTGGATGCTGCAGCTGAAAGTGATCAGTCACTGACGGGGAGCCAGAGGAGGAGAAAGCAGACATCAGGGTTGCAATCTCGCTGCCTCATGCAACTGTGAAAAAGACAATGAATCTGCACCCGGCTTGAACAGAGCTGCCCTGAATAGGGTGGCTTTTTGTCTTCTAATCTCTCTTAAAATCTTCATGGGGGGTGGTGAGGAGGGGCTGGGAGGCCCCAAATTCACAGCATGGCTGTAATGACCTTGCTCTTGAATGATTTATCTTTGAAGCTCAAGTTGACTACATCCAACTGCTTTTCTCACCAACTGTTCCCTGCTTCTGAATTCCGCATCTTAAAGTCCTAGATATGTTCAGAGCAGCCAGAAGTGCTCTGCATGCTGTTACTGTACTCTGCTGGTTTCTTTTTCTCCCTCAGGGCAACCTGAGGTGCTACCATACTCCTCTCAAATCCAGTGCTTTAAGTAAGCTGTGTTACAGATGAACAACAAGGAAAATAAGTCATAAGAGAAAAATAAATTGAGAAAAATATGAGTTTGTTGTTTTTTTTTCCAGGGGGGAAAAAAGATTAAAAGGTAGATAAACAACAAAGAATTGTTTCTGTTCTCTTAATAGAAATGTTTCATGAAACATTATCATCTTATGTTCTTCCCACTTTCACTGTCAAAGAATCCAAAGTTTTTGCTTTTTTCCACACAATTTCATAAACAACACCTATTTTTCTCTTCCTCAGAATACCACTGGACTTGAAGTCAAGCTCCATTTTTTTCTCCCTTATTTTAAGTCAAACCCCCAAAGGATAGATGCAAGCTGTTTCACTCCTGCTGAATGGATGTTTCAGTGCAACAATAGTCCCACTGAGACTAGCCAGACGTCGTGCTGGGGAGGAAAGATGGGGCGACAGACAGACGGACGGACAGACACACACACATGCACACACACAATCTCTGTATAAATAAGAGCAGTCCCATACATTTTCAACGTATGCCCAGGAATCACTGAGCACATCATGCCCTCCGGAAGGGCTGGAATGTCAATTTTCTTATCAAATAAGCTGGGGTTTGTGGTGAAAGGCTTACTGTTCCTGTTATCTATGGGCTATTGGTCAGTAAGTGATAGCAGGCCATCTCCAGAAGTCACACCTGGCAAACGTTACTGTCAGGATTTTCAGTGTACCCTCAGGCTTATTACTGACCTTTACTGTTGAACCCATTAATCTAAATGCGTCTGACAGTCAGCGCTGCAAACATTACAAGCTGAGGTTCAGATTAAGGAAAATATTAGTCACTTTCACTTATTTGTGAGATCTAATTGAAGTGTACAGTAATTAATGGCCACTAAGACAACTCAGACTAGCCTTTGCTTTTAGAATTTGGTTTTATTGTCTTTCCCACCATTAGGTGAACTTTACATACATTTAAGGTTTCCCAAAAATATCAAGACTTCCTGGCTGCAAGACACAGTGTTAAGAGGTTATGGACTATTTTTACCCCTGTAATTTTAAGGCCACGTTTAACCATCTGCTGTGCCCAAACAAAAATACAACCCAAGAATATATATTGAGAAACATTTAAAAAGCTAGATAAATCAAGGTTGTAAACTGACTCTGGTTGAAAGTGTGTGGCCTAAAGCCACCTTCCATAAAGGATATTTTCAAGTTTTCAAGTTCCCTCTCTTCCTTTAACATTTTTCTTACTGTTTTACTAGATTCTGTTTTACTAGATTTCAATCCTATCGAGTTGTTTTCTCCTTCCTTGAAAAGGTTAATATTTTGCAGAGTATTTTAAATTTGAATGTAATCTCTTGCCTGGCAGCATTGAATGAGTTTTGAAATAAGGTAAATGAAAACGTTAAGTTTTGTAATTTTAATGAGAAATCTCCCATTAAAACAGTAGCAACAACAACAAAACTAGAAATGACAAATTTGTGACACTACATGAGATGATATTCTGCATGCCATCTACCACTAAAATATACCTATATATATATATATGTGTGTGTGTGTGTATGTTTCAAAAGACAACATTTTCCCCTCTGTGACCTACCATGTGGGTCACTGTCCCAATGACCCTGTGTTTAGTCATTTTCATCATCAGGAAATTAAATTCTCTACTTCAGGGTATTTGCAAACAGCATTTTTATCCCTTCTTTAGTGTTAAGATAAAAATCAAAGCAAAATTCTCTGAGAACCAGTTACATTGTTCTGAATTTCAAATGCAACAAATGCATAGAGATTAATTAATTAATTGAGATATTTTTTCTCTGATGATTCTGCCTTTCTGTTAAGTACTGTATGATGGTAACATGATTTAAAACCAGGATATGGCATATCCCCTCCTCCCACAAAAAAAAAAAAAAAAGAATAATTAAAAAAAAAAAATAATGGAAGCATTGCACATCTAAAAAGGCAATAGCATGCTCTATCACCAGGTGGGACTCAGCATTGGAGACTTAATTCAGCTGTTCACAGCTAGGTCAAAAGCAGCTGGAAATGCAATGTATAGTATAATTCAGGAGTTAGGAAGTAGAGTGGTGATTGCTGAATTGAGATAAAACAGGGAACTTTGTTCCCTTTTTCACATTTTGTAACTGAAACCGAGGAAATTCAATGAAAAAAGGGGTATGTATATTAACTGAACACTGAGTTGGTTAGCACAAAATACTAGAGTTCTTTTACTGATGGCAAGTAAACTTGATGCACATATATTTCTCCTAAAAATAAATGTATGAATGCATATTTTATGATACTAATGTAATAGAAAATAGTTATTTCCTGTGAATTTTAACCCTTTATAACCTGCATTTTGTACCCTCCTGTGGGGACAGTTGTGTAGCAGCTAACCAGGAGAAAAAGCTATTATTAGATTGATGTTTTCTCAGTCATGGAGATTTTAAATGTCTTAAACTGCATGGAATTAAATCTGTCAAGATCAAGAGTACTGCATGTGCTGTATGTTTTTGGAAAATGTATCAAACCCAAGCCTAACTGACATTTAGTACTTCACCAACTACTGACTGAGCATGCTACGGAACTTGATGTTTTGTATTGTTTTATTTTAAATGAAGGATTGGGAGCAAAAAAGAAAAGCGAGATGGGGGAAATCTGTCAAGTTGCAAAAAAAATTGGCCTTTTTTCTAATTGTGACATCTATGTTCTCTACAGATAGCGATGTGATGATATGAAGACTGCAAAAGAAGAATAAAAATGTCAGGAAGAAATATTCCAAGTTGTAAATAAGTTTTGGCACAGTTAAATGAGAGAATCATGATGCATGGAAATCACTACACAGAATATGAATACCATGTGCTAAGTTACAGCATTAAATGCTAACAAAAACCTGTAGCATTGCAAAATAATTCATAAATTCTTGGCCATATGATGATTATGTTGTTACTGGAAAAAGATGACAGACTAATGTCAACTTAAGAGAAAAGCTATGTCAAAGCAAAACTTTCCTTCATGTAGGGACACAGAATATATTAAAAAAAAATTAAATACATCCCTCTTGGCCATATAGGCATTTACAGTGCTTTCATATCGCAGTCATCTTTATGTCTTTTACTGCATCGACTCAGCAATGACAATCACTATGGCAGACTCGATAATCCTTTGCTCTCCCAGTGTTTTGAGCTCTTCACACTAAATCTTTACCTTAAGTGGCAAAGTTTCCATTTCTCTCCAGGTGGTGCTGCCAGTCATTCCCCAGACTTGAAGGCTCCAACAGTGCTTCTGGTAGATGTTTTTTAACGTGTGCGCACCCTCCTCTTACCTATCACAGTGAGACTACATCTACAGAAACAATTAATGGGGACCATTAGAAGTGGATTTGCAGAGCAGAGCAGTTGGTGCTGAGGACCTGATGACCACAGTGTAGGCAAGGTGTAACTTTTTACTTCAGAACAACCTTCATCTGGCCCCAAGGGTCTAAATGCTCATCTGCAGTTGGAGTGCAGTAGGTGAGCTCCCCAAAATGTGTTCCCCTACTGTTTCAGCTGCCATGAATCCAGTCTCAGGGTACTGAGACCACTCCATGACACGACTCCACACAAGTGTGGACAAGAAGAAGAGTTACTTAAAAAATGTACTCTTCACTAAGCTAAACTGTAAATGACACCCAAATCTGCTAGGGAATGTAAATGTGTAGTGTTTACATTGAAAACTACTACCCTTTTTGTATGAAAATCATTGTATCATTTATAAAAATATATGAATGCCTTCCCATTGATTCCACGGGAGAGAGTACTGGCTTTTCAACAATCCACCAATAATTTTTGGGGCTATTTGTTCAAAGTTGGTCCAAAAAGCTGTCACCAGTTAACAACAAACCTCTTGTTACAGAGGTAAGCTTCAAAGCTTTTCCATAAGGCAGTTGCTATTAAACTATTTCCAGTAAAAGTACCTATTGATAGTCATTATTCAGTAAGTACAATATAAAATAGTTCCGGCTACTGCACTGAAAATGTCTTGGCCTCAGTATTTCACATTCAAAAGAAATTTATCACCCTGTTGTTCTTGCCAGAAAGACTAATTAATATTAAATCTTTTTAATTTCTCTGGATAAAACTGGCATCTAAAAGCTTAGTACGGTATCAGTGTGCTTTAAAATAAGTCTATAATAGAGATTACTACCTCTTCTGTAATACTGTATGCATTGCATTTTGTTACATTTATTATACAAATTGAAAGGAATAACAATATGCAGTTTAACATCCCATGAATATTTTTTAGCATTCTCCAACAGTAGTTAATATGCTAACCAACTTCACTGAAAGGCATACAGATGTGGAAAGAGTCTATCTAGGGACTTTAATTATCACCTTGTCAAATTCAAATTATTATCTTGTGCGTTCATTTCCATAAAGTATCCCCTTTGCTGTTGGATGATTTAACATGTGTCTGCTTTTTCTTATCTTATTTGTATCTATCTGGAGGCTCTAAACCTTTCAAAGTAGGCTAGCTCTTTGTCAGATCCTGATGTTTACCGTAACTGATTTTGTCAAATACATTTTTGCAAACACTCAATTTTGCCAAAGATGGATCTGTAAAATGTGAAGAGGAACTGGCACACACCACCAATAATGTTGCATAAATCAGACTAAGACTTCAACTATTTCTAAACAGGATCAGCTTTCAGTGAAGAATCAAAGAGCCTGGGGAATGATTTACCTGACAAAATTCTGGAGACAGTCATTCTTGGTTGGTAAATCATTTGGGGTTTCAAGAAGCCTGGAGTAACTCCAGCTGTAAGAATTGGGTGGACACGATTTTCTACACTGGTCTGGGTCACAGGGTAGGAGAAAAATATTCTATGAATATTAACAACAGTGAAAATAAAGGAAGACAGAAGAAAAATTTCTTATTGGATAAGGCTTACATCCTGCACAACTGAAAGTTTATCATACTATTTTTACATTTTTTAAAAGATCAAATGAAGGATAAATGTAAGTTTAATACCTTTGATTTGGTGGTATAAACACAGAATGGATCAATACACCAAATTTCTATTTAAAAAAGGAAAAAGTAAAAATGCTGTATCTTGATACAAAGTCCTTTAGCCTGTATATGAAGTCCACTAAATATGAGAAAGTTTGAGCAAAACCTTGGAAACAGAAAATATATTACACTCTCTGAATTTTAAATTTCTGAATTTCAGTTTATTTGTGTGTGAGAGCTCATGAGTGCTCTGTAATCACAGCTCTTGGATTTAAAATAAAATGGATTTAAATTTTTAACAATAAGCAGAAAAAGAAGAATGTTATGTTTTTCAAAAGTAAAAACAATAACAGAAATGTGAATCTTAAAAAAAAAACCCAACTAACATTCATTGTAAATATGTCCATATATAGTTCGAAAGTTTCAAAAGAATGCATGGACACTTCTTGTTCAAGGGCGACAGTACTCATTTGGTTTGGGTTGGGTTTTTATCCTTCCGTCTTACATCAGTGCTACACTGGAGAGGATCTTCATGTATTTTAGCAATAACCTGCACTCCTAAATAGTTACATAATATTGGACAAATATTACGTGGCTAAAATACAGTGCAGCTCTTTCAAACTCAAGGCATAAAATAATATCCACAAAGGACAACAGAAATATAAAATAGTTCTGGAAAATAATCTATAATCCTTAAACTATTTCATTTTGTCAAAGGTATTCAACTGATCTTCCATGGCTGCATTGAACTTCCTCTGATATTGTCTCTTCTGTTTCTTCTGAGCTCCTTACAAGCTTTGTTAAAGTCCTCAGGCCTGGGTCCTTCACAATTTCAAAAGTAGAGAAAAATAAATATAGGTAGAAGTCCATCTGATCATTAGAAAATGAATTGTCATTGTTGCCTGGGCAAGACTTCATAAAAAATTGTCCTTAATCCTTTTTGTTATGTGATTTTGTGAAGAGAATACCTCACAGTATAAACATTAAGACACTGTTACTGGTGTTTATATTTAGCATAGCTTCTACTAGCATGAATATATCTCAGAAAATACAGTTACATTTTGGGGTTTAAAATTACCATACATACATATACGTAATTACATTCTGGAAAATTATAATTCTTTAAAAAAAAAGTGTTCTATCTGATACCAGTAAAACCATCTTCAACTGAGAGCCCAGTATGTGCCATTTGCTTTTCAGGAAACTTTTCAGGAAAAGGAGTGAAATAAACACTTAACTTTGGTGACTAGTAGAGGGTAGAAAAAAAAAATCTTACCCAAGGCAAATTTAACTTCCGTTTGTCATTTATTCATTATGTTTTCCTTTTTATTCTTATTGGTCTTAGTGTATTTCCTCAACTTAGATTCAGAATTAGTTTCATGTGGAATTTAGAGAGACTACTTATATATGTACATGTGTAGATAAATATATGTGTGCATGCAAACTGCTTCCTTTGTATTCATGTAAAACCAGATGTGCAGTTTAAGCAGATTAGTTCTTGCATTCATTTCAGTAGAACAGATCAAGAATTTGTATCAGGAGGGTAATTATAATTTATTATGTTTTTTAAGTAACAGGCTATGCTCCATGCTCCTAAAATTCTTTCTAATTATAATTAGTGAGGACTACAGGGAAAAGAGTTTGCATAGTTTTCCAAAAACTTGCTCATTGCCTAGCAAAACCCTTAATAAAGAAAGTGATGTTAAGAAAGTGCTATAAATCAAAATACAACTAGAAAGAAAATTTGAAATATGATTGTAGCAATTGCATTTCAAACTCCTGTGTGGATAAAACTAAAGATTAGACTATAAGAAAGAAAACATTCATAACTTGAGGTTAAATTATGGTTTTAACATTAATACATCACTGAAACGATTGAAGTTTCAGAGGCATAAAACTGAATATGACTTAAAGTGAGTTTCCTACACTTGCCATCCACATCTCTCACCTTAGCACTAAAATAGAACCGATGGACATGTCAAGTCTCATGGTCCCATTCTCTCAGTGCTACCACCAAAGTACTCTTTTCTCTTATGGAGTAAAAGACTTCAACAGGCTCTGCTGAAACCTTTGTAATGCAGCCATCCTTGCCAACTGTACAAGTGTTCATTCTGTAAAAGTAATCTCCCTGATACTGGATATAATGCAATGGATACAGAGTAGTGTGTTTTAAACAGTGGTTAAACACAAATCATTATCTTCAAAATATATACCGTACTGAAGAATGCCTGTGAGCCAACAACATAATTCAGATGCTGTGATCATACTGCAATGGATACACCATAGTGGGAAATGAATCTGTCCACATCACAATACCTGACAGACAAATGTCCAAACAAAATGGATTTTGCAGCTTTGATCTCAAGGTTTAAAGTCAGGGTATTCATGAAAAAAAGAGGAGGAATAGTTAAAATAGCTGACAATGCAGTCACTTAAACATTTCACGCAAAAGTCACAGGAAAATAATGCTAAAAAACCTATGTAACCTAGTGTCAAAAATTAGCAAGTCTTCAAAAAACATTTAATTTGTCATTCTAGCAATTTGAGCAGTACCCCATTTGGTTCCTTTGTTTAAGATAGAGAGTGAATTTTAAATACTTTTTACTAAATTAGTATTTTAAGTGAACACAACAGGTTACTGCCACGTGACACAATGACTACACTACATGGACTCTCCTTTGGGATATTTCTTTTACCTGTTGGATAGGTAGTATTTCTTCATATCTGCTGTATCCTTATTAAGGCTGAAAGAAACGCACTGTAGATGAAGGAAGATGGACTGTCTTGGTTTCGGATATAGTCAATATGATGCTAGAAAAAAAAAGTATTAAATAAAATTAAATGTAAAGCATAAATTACTTTCTTTTAGCCCCAATAGGTATTTCTTATAAGCTACAATAACTTTTACAACAAGTTCAGGCAGAGAAATATTACATAAATTAATCAACTGTGAATGCATGTATAAATGCATATTTTTGAAATGCTATGGCAAATGGTATTTTTAGGGGATACACTGGAGACACAAAGGTACAATACTTAATCTATGCTCCAACTACCCATAAGGAAAAGTTTTGACCCCCATTTCCGTCTCTCCTCAGTGCAAAAAGGGAACCATTGATTTCTGCCAACTGACAAGCAGTCAAGCATACAAAACAAGTAGCAGACCAACCTGTACAGTAATTCCTGTTAATTCTCTCCCCAGGGTTTGTTCTGTAAGGGAAACATTGATTTGAACATGTTTAGGTGGATTTTCCAAAATGATACTTTTTAATAACCTTTTCCTTCCCGGAATACTTGGGATAAGATACCAGAAAAAAACCCACATGAAACTTCATTTTAAAAAAACCCCAAAAACCTCTTGTGTTTCCCAGGAACAATTCTACCCACTGATATTCTGTGGGGTTTTCATTTGCTTGCTTCATATCATTTATGCTAAATTCATTTGGTGGATTTGCTTAGTCTAGGTTTGTTGATAAAGAGATTGATTAAGTGCAATGAAAACTTAATCTGTTTTTGTCATTTAACAACAAAAGATCTCTATTTTTTCCTCTCTCTTTAAAAACAAAACAAACCAAACCACAAACCACAGACAAAAAAACCACCCTGGTTTGATTAAAAGCATAGGAAAAACACACGGGGAAAATGAGGACTGTGAAGCTGTCGTCATTATTTTGGAAGGAAGCGCTGAATTCCAGACTTCAGCTGTGTTGCTAAACGTAATTAGCACCACCCAAAAGGGTAAGAAGGCCCTCTAAAATTAAGTTGAAGGCACTCTGCCCTCTCATCATCTTCTTTCTAGACTCCCTAGTACTAATCAGATCATGGCTTGCACATTTGTAACTTCTGCTGCCCTCAGTGTGAATGTGCAGTAGATTAAGTGACCTGGCCATCCCAGCAGCCTCTCCCCCTCTGTTCTCCCTGCCACATACCAGCTGCAATATTCTGCTCAGGTTAAGAATAGAAGATGTCATCTCTGCTGATTGGCTATTTCTAATGATTTGTTCATCCTTGGAAGATCTGTAAAGAGAATGACTAAAGTAAATAAAAGAAAACATGTTAGTCCTCAGGTGTTTTTTGTGAAAAAATCTAATATCCATATTAATTAACTTTACATCTGCCTCCTATAGACTGTTTTGGAATATACATTTATCATTAATGAGACTTTCCTCATCCCTCCCTGAAGAACTGGGAAGCCTTCCCTCAGTTATAATAAAATAAGTACCATGTATCTGTTCTGCAGACAGTCTACCATGATCTTTTTTCCATTAGTTAAATTTTGGTGATTGCAAGAGTGAAATGCATTGAGGGTTGGGGGTTTTTTTTGCTTGTTTGTTTGGGGTTTTCTATGGTAGGGGTTTGGCAGGAAGAGGGAAGAGAAAGGAAATCATGCAAAGATAATTTTAGGAACATAATGTATCTAAAACAAGTTTTAATTATTCTCAAATATTTCTTACTATGTTATTTCTCCTTCTCCCCTAAAAAAAAAGTGAAGTTGAGGTTGCAGTTCCATAAAAGCCCTTTCTCTATATCCTGAACAATCAATATACTGATTTCTTCCCTTCTTCCACATGTAACTATATTTTTTTGACATAAAAAGAAATAGCTTTGCTAATTCTGGTCATTCTTAATGCTACCTTCCTTCACTGTACAGAAAGGAGAAAAAGAGGGCAAAAAGGCCATTCAACCCTTTTCAAACATCAGTGTTATTTATTTAAGAGTGGTCTTTACAACTCATATAATCGTTTTTACTTTTTTTTACTTTTACTCTGAAATTATATATTTGGAGAATTTTTACCTTTAAGTTAATAAAAATAAAACTATATCAAATTTGGTGTTCTTCCAAATTTGCTCTAAAAGCAGAATGCAAGATCATCACCTTTCACTACATATCAGCATATAATACAGCTGTCTTTAAAAATGTAACAATTAAAGACCATCAACAAGAAAAAATCAATGCTTAAGACTTGCAGACAGTGATAACAAGAGGCTGTTTTTAATCTTGAAAGCCCTGGTACTTTAAAGTTCAAGTGTATAAACTAGTAACCAGGCAATACTTTTAGGTGACCATTACTCTGTGACCAATGTCAAATGTTTTTAATTAACTAGATGGGCAAGCTTAAGAAAGCCTGCTGAGCAAAGATGCATGATGTCAAAGAGCTCTCTTCCTTTGCCACTCCTATTAGGCAGAGTCAGAGTTAACAAAATCAGTGGCAAAGGAAGAAGAAAACCAAACCTTTTCCTCTACAGCAGAGGTTAATCTGTTTATAGTGGAATTAGGTGGTAATGTTAGAATGGTCATTTGAAAAAAATGCTAACAATGAACACTCCAAGCAGTAATAAAATAAAATGTGTTGTCAGAAATGTTTATAATCCTATGCTATACTCAAATATATTTTTCTTTTTAATCAATAGTTTTATCAAATTAAAATCAGATAGAGCTGAGAAAAATGCAAAATCCCACTTGAAAGTCATGGAAGTTCTGTATTCAACACATATGACCGAACTGAAACACACTACCATCTCTGTAACAGAAATACTGTGGTCTCTCCAAAACATCATACTTCCCTACATCAGTTATATCCTGTGTGAAGTTCAGAAATAGCCTTATTTCTTTGGCATCTTGAAGATGAAGGAGGAGCATAGGTACTCCTGGCTACTTTCTTATCATCAATGTAAATTAAAGAGGACATACATACATTAACAAATGAGAAACTGGGAGATGGCATACATCAACCCTGTCCTACCACACTTGCTTCTATTGTATCTCCTTTGGAATATAATTCACACCTACTCAGACAACAAAAGACTATACAGAAGTTGCAGTAGGAAATTTTAAGTTCTACACTGGCCACCTTTTTGCCTCCCTAGTACAGGATACCAATTTCTAGGTTAAGGAGGTGTTTAGGTCAGTTCCCTACGCTGTGTGACTGCCCTGAAGAAAGGTTAGAAACTCTAACTTGCCTTCTCAGGCCGCCACTGGGTTTGAGTGCTGACCTCCCCAGGGTAGCAGGTCAGCGTGGTGGTGGGGGAGCCGTGCTGTGGGGTGGGCACCAAGGGCACACCGACCCCACTTAACAGCGTTTGCTGCATCAGCTGAGAGCACACCAGGGCACATCGCCAGTCCAAGCTGAACCTGTCCCTCTCCCCCTCTCCTGACACTGGGCCTGAAACAAAAGAAAAAGCAAAGAAAAGAAAGGAAAAGAGAAGGGGGGGTGTGGAAGGGGGAGGGCAGGCAAGCTCTGTTTTACTGCTCATTCATTCCTCTGCATTCAATCACTGCAACGCAGTAACTAGCTCAGCCCCAGGCTCCCCTTACATGCACAAAAGAAAAGCAATCCCATTCAGAAGGAGACCATGAGTTATTGATCTCATGCTGAATGTTACGTTCGGTTCAGCAGCACTGTCGGCTCCCTCACACGGAAAGCTTATGTTTCCCACCAACTCTGTTGAATGATACTCAGCTTTTTGAAAATGAAGTGTTGGAGGCTAAGGGTCAAGGGCAGAGACATCTCAGCTTTCATCCTGGGACTTCAGGACACATTCTGGGTCATGATGAAGGGTAAGCCTGCCAGGCATTAATTGTACAAGTTCTGGACATCTTGTCCACCAGGCAGGCAATTCATGGTTGCTTCACTTTCTAATTCAGACATTAGAAAATGAGCCATAAAGCCATCATTTGTTAATGTACATTTGATTTATTTCACCCATTCAAATTAATGAACAAAGTTTTCTGCTAACATGCTTTATAGTTCATTTATTTAGCTTAATATCCTCATTTGCAGAAATATGCAGAGATTTGTTTTTAATCACTGAAGAGATTAAAGTAAAAATTTAAATTAAAATTTTACTTCTTATAACCTGTTTCACTCTCAAAAGTACCTACAGTCTTCCTTTACATGTACTATTAATTACGCATAACACTACCCCATGTGTAGACACTCTGTAGCCTATATAACTATTGGACAGAAAGCAACAGGGATTTTTTAGTTAGTTATTGTTAGCATAATCCAAACCCAAAACATTCAGTCCATATCAAGTCCCATATTAAGTTCTTGCTTAAAAGCTTAAGAAATGTAGTATTTGGTCATTTTGTCTTTATGAGAGTTCCACATGCCAGAGGTCTAACAGTGGCATAAGGATAATTTCTCATAAATTACTCAGTAAGAGCCGAAATATTTTTTTTTCTTTCACAAATATTCTTTCTCAGAGGTCTTTTATTAAGAGAAGGACTGAGTAGGCCTCAAAAAGAAGGAAGAGCTGGATGACTATAGACACTTCAGAGGAATAAAATTAATTCACAGAAAAACAAAGGGAAAAAACCCAATGAAAGTAGGAGTGTGTATTTAACAGGAGCCCAGACCTGAGACATTTATGGAAACTCCCTTACAATCTTACTGTCTTTACTTTGATGCAAATTCATTTTGCCTGAATATTAAGTACTGTGATACTGTCAATCCACAATCCTGTTCATATAGTCAGCCACACTGTCCTGAAACAAAACATCACAAATGAGACATATGATAATTCCATCAACTCAAACTTAAAAATTAAAATTAGAATGATATTGCGACTAAAGTTTGCTGTAAATTTAGCCATTTATTCTTCTCAAAGTACCCTGAATCATACCAGTGTTTTTATTCATTTAAAAAAAAAAGAATCACTGAACATATTATGCTAACTGATTCAATTTCTGTGTGGTTTTGAAGTATTCACTCTTTTCACAGAATATTATTGATTCACCATTCTCTGCATTTGATTGGTCCTCTGAATTATATGATGTTACTTTTTTTCTATGATTGGATAACTGAAATTTTTCAAATGAAAAAATGAATTTTGAAAAATCCTGACTAAACTGCTTCTGGTATGAGTAAGGACATACATTCTTAATACAAGCATTAAGAAATTTTATACACAAAAAGAAAAAAAATCCAACAAATCAGCAATCAGGGCAAATTAAATACCCTTATTTCACTAATGAAAATTATAATGGAGATTTCTAATAATTGGTTTGATTTTTTTTTTCTCTGCTGGAGATTTCTCTACCATTTCCATCTGATGTGTCTCAGATAGATACAGAAAAACATAAACTACTTATGCTTTGATATAGAAATGCTTTCTCTATATATCAAATGTGAGCCTCTCTCAGCTCTTAACCATAGGTGCATTAGGTGAATGTAGTTACCTGAGAGTAATTATTCTAAGTGAAAACTAGAAACTTTTTTGTGCTGCCTCTTTCCTCTCACACCAATTTGTTGTGTTTTCTTCAACCCTTTTTCTCTAGTTTTTGTTCAAATGAAGACTTCTAGTTATTTAGGAGAAAGATTCTCTTTTTTCTTCTTATTTGGACCCTCAAGCTGTGATGAGAACAGGTAGGCATTAAAATAGTATAACCACTAGATTTACATTTACTGCAAATAGCTTTCCAAGGATTTTTAAACATTTTATCTCCACTTCTAGTTAAATACCTCTTAAATACCACAAATACCTATTCTATTTTCTTTTACTGATTTCCTCAGAGGAAGATAGTTCAGGTGGAAGGGAAAACCAAATCCTACATTGCACTTTGATTCTGTATTCAATAGCCTGTAATCACACAGAACAAGACACAAGCCATACAGATGTGACTTAATAAGTCACATATTAGCTTTAAAGCCAACTCTTACATGAGAACTCCAGCAGCATTATGTTAACATTGGTAGCACTGGTAGCACTCAAGTAGCGTTATGTTAACAGTGGTAGTATGGGCAGCATTATACATTATGTGTTATGAATACAACAAGAGTTACAATGAGAATTTTCTTGCTAGTTGGCCAGTATGCCACAAAATTTAAAAGAAATATTAAATATAAACTTACCTGATTGATCTCTCTTACTTCTGTTCTTATATCATAGCAGTTTGTATGATAATAGTTTACTTGCTGTATCACATATTTCAGTTTACACATTTTTTCACACTTCCTTCGTTTTTCAGCTATGGTTCACATGAAGTTCAACCCATCTAGTCTTTTGATCATACTGTTCCTAGTAAATTGTTATAGAACATTTGAGAAAAGTCATATGGTCACTAATTTATGTGCAATATGTAAAAACATTTTTGGGCAAACAGGTCAAATTCCATCTAATCTCAGTGCAAAATCTAGGCTTCATTTTATAGAAATATTGGTCAAGTGCTGGGAAGCCAGAGAAAGATTTCAGTTTGTCTAGAAGAGTTCCTAAATTCTGTAAAAAATCAATGAAGAGAAGTCGTACCTACCTTCAGTCTGCGTAGAAATATGCTTCCATTGACATAAAGGAAATCAATAAAAGTGCTAAAAGCTAATATCCCTTCTACTACACCTAACGTTTCCATGTGTTTCAATGTTTCTTGTCTTCTGAACATCACTGCCTGTCCACAGACTGCCTGATGAGGCATGAGATTTCCAGCTAGAGCATGGAACCTTACAATAAAACTGAGAAACTATTGTCAAAACAGATTGTGCAGACAGAAGACTGTTCCAAAAATCAAACTTATAACACATACAAACAGGGAGAAGCTAAAATTCAGTCTGAAATGCTGTGTAGTATATAAATGAATCTAAATTGAGCAGGAGAAATTATTTTCTTAAAAAAGAAAAAAAACCAAAAATATTAAGATTGAAAGTGAAGCACGTGAGTCATCCAGATTGTACCCTAAAGAGTAGGGCTGAATAATTTTTTAGTAGTTACTTTTGTTTTTCTCCCTCTTATGATTCTAAGCCTTAACTCTGATCTAAAGAAAAAGTCAGGAGGTTTGATTAGCTACTGGCTTTCCTCTTGACCATAATTAAGATTCCATTTATAAAATATGCTTTTTTTTCTTCTCCCCAATTCATGGCTGCAGTTGTTTTTTTTTTTTTTTTTACAGTTGCTTTGCTCTATATTTGAATTTTTCTTTGTATAAATACAGTCTTTGAGTTGCCTCTCAGGTACTACCCCCTTTAACCTCGGACCATGACCTCTTGTTTTGCAGCTAGTTGCTATCTCTGCTGCTTGCTGGTATCAATTTGTTTCCACTTCATTCAGGATCAGTCATCTGGGCTCTTGATCTCTTACCATGCCCTCAATGGCAAACATCTTTCAGAATCCCGTGAAGTGAAGAAAATCCCAGACTTAAATGAAATGAAACTGTAGCAGTTAACAAAAATGTAATGCCAATCCCCCCACCTCTTGAGAGATTATTTTAGAACAGGTCATATTTATTCACAGATTGTCAGCTAATATATGAATAACAGATCACTGTGGGGTCAAATAACAGAGTTCTTAAATTTCAAGAGACAAACTTCAGCTGAGAGTAAAAGGTGTCAAATATAATGTACCACTACAGTATATCTGCTTGCTGTAGGAATATGGCATAAACAAGAAATGGAATTTTAAACCTAATATGTCACTACACTGAAATGGTAGGAAATTCTCTTCTCCTTTCAAAGTGAATACATGGGAAGTACAATAAAACTGCAGGCAAATGCTTTGAAAAAAGGACAGAATGTACTGAAATGCTTACTTTGTATGATAAAGATCACAGTAAACTGCAGTTAAAGACTAAAATGACCATGTTTAAATAAAAAAGAAAATGAATTATTGTAAGATATGGATTTTAGTGATATAATTTTAATTGTTTGAATAAAACTCTGTTTGTTATCTCCCATAGGTGTTTCTTGTGATTCATTGGCATGTTATTTGTAAGAAGTCAACAGAAAACTAAATAAGCCACTTGGGTTTTTAACATTCTCGTCATAAACTTGAATTACACTTACCCAATGAAGTAACAAGGCTGACACATTTTCTTTTATTTGACTAATCATTGCTAAGCAACAAGACTTGAATATTGAGTAAAAAGCTATAGATTTTTAAGGAAAATAAAATAAATTTGTGAAAGAAAATAATTGTTTGCTGACACAGTTATAAAAAAATTAATTGAATGAATTATTTACTATGAATATTTGCTCAGTTCCAACAACAGTCCTGCCTTGTCAGAATTGAGCAAGAGGAAATTATGTAGACTAATAGGATTTGACATACCTCATTGAATTCCCAATCCTCCTACTTCTTCCCCAGTCATCAAGGTTAGACTAGATCTTTCTAATCATTAGACAATACACGTTCTCCGGTCACTGGTATGCTACCTGATATATTCTTTTATTATTATTTTCTGCAGTATTTTAACTGTCAAGGAAACAAGAACTGACACATATAAAAATATTTGTATCTCTACCATGCTGCAGTCAATAGAATGCACTCATACAGCTTAACAAGTACCACATACTATCTGTAGAGGAAAAATAGTTCAATTATATAATAACTTATTTTAAAATTATGTTTAGGCCTTTAATAAACTTTTTAGAATTTTTATTAATCGGATATTTCTGGAAATCTAAGCACAATAAGATAGACATGCTCAGTTGTGAGGAATTCGGTACTAGAATCTTGTTTTATGAGAACATAACCTCACAGATAACATTGCTAATGTCTCCTATCGAATGTTCTGATACAATAAATAGTAATCCCCATCCAGTTCTCCCTTCTTCCCTGTCTTCGATTCACATATATAACCTCTTCTAATGGACACCCATAATTTATTAATCCATATATTGAGATTCCATGGAAATTCTGGGTTCTATTCCTGGGTAGATTTATGGTGGCCATTTTGCCTGGGGGAAGGAGACAGTTTATGTGAATGGAAAGGAGATGTGCTGCCTCACTTTCAATCAAGTCAAGCGAATGAGCCCTTAACCTTTTTATTTTATTAATATAGATGTAGCACGAGACTCCAGTCTGGACACTCATACAGACTCCCTTATTCAAGAATAAAATAAAGTTGAACTAAAAACTTTCTCTAATTTTATGTCATACTGTATAGCAAAGCTTAGAAATTGTAACTGGAACTTTCAAATGAATATGCAACCTCAGAAGTATTTGGGGAGCCACCTTTCATCCTGCTTCAGGTGCCAAGTTCCTATGTTTCCATATAAAAAGGAGAGTTGATTAGTAACCCTGGCCCAGTTTTCAGCTATTGCATAAAATCCTTTTCCTGTAGTTGTCATGCCAAAATACTGAGAGTGCCAGCATAGAAATGCGCTTTTGTATAATCACATATAAAAATGTTTCTGAAATCCACATTAATTATTTCCACAAGTACCTCTTTGTTCACAAACGTAGTAAATGTATAGTATTAGAAGAAATCGAAATCAAGCAAATTAGTCATGTCCCTTATGAGTTATATGCCATTCTTTTAAATGGCTCATAATCCTATCTCATGTATTTCACTCAAATAATTCTTCTAACTATTGCATGTTTTTCAGGTCAGTAGTTTTAAATCTCTCATAGAACCTTCTTAAACTTTTAGAAAGAAACACATTTAGCTACCTATGTTACTTCATTAGCCTCAGTGAGTTATCAAAAATATCTGCCACTGACTTTTCTATTTCCCCAAACATAACACGGAACAATTTATCTCAGCCTGGTGCTTTATCATCCTTTAATCATTCTAATTTTGCAAACACTTTATATGATCTGGGGCTCATAAAACTCTTGTTGTATTTCACTTTCACAGAAAATTTATTCCAGACTTTAGGTTATGGCCTACAGCTGTGCTCATAAATAACAAGGCAAAGGATTCATTCATGCTAAATTACCTTCCAGAGATGTGCAGAGTTATTCATACCACTCAGAAGAACTCCAAAATTCACATTTCTTCCAGGTTCCACAAAAATAGAGTATACAAGAATGCCAGTTCAAACTTCTTTGCCAATATATTTTGAAAGCATGGAAAACAGTGAAACTCCACACAGGGCTGCTGCTGCTGAGAACACATTCAAGCAGCTCTATTAATGACTGTCAAACTTCAAAACTCTACTTTATCCAGATATACAAATTTTAACTGAAGTCTAAATAAAAGTACCATAAATAAGCTCAAGGACAATGTTTTCTGCTCTTCACTGGGAATTCCCATATCAAACACTATCATTCCCAGAAATCTGTGGATACTAAACCATGTTCCATAACCATAAAAATCTTCATTAGTTTGATTCATTTCAAGTGATAGTGAAGGCATCTTCATCAGTTATCATGTGCCAGTTTGTAGCTTTTTCTTGTATACTCTTCATAAAATTTTAACATGAAGAAACAACTATGAATTTATCACCTCCAGCTCAGACCTATGGAAAAATTACTTCTTCCTGTTTACAAATAAACACTGCTTCTAGATAAACATGAAATACTATTATTTGCATTCAGTTCAAAAGTTACAAGTAAAATATGTTTTTTATGAGGAAAATCCAATAGCTTTCAGAAGTGTAATTCAGACCATTTAAATACATACTTAGTATAACTTTTCCTTTGTTTGACCTAAGTATAATGAGAAGCCCAGGAAAGAATAAAATTGAAAAGTAAGAATTGTCAACTTGACTTTCATGCAAGCTCTAAGTTACGAATGAGGAGAAAATAAAAACAAGTCACAAAATGTGAAGTACATAATAGAACAAATTGAAGAAACCCTGGCTGTTAACAAAAAAACAACCAGTAACCGTGTGGGAAGCCTTCATTCCACAGGTGTTATTGTCAGCCAGAAAACCAATATATCTGTGTTCATTGGAAATTTGCATCTAGTAACAAATAACAACTTACCCCTGCAGAATGAACAATATTTTTTTATAACGTTCATAATTAGTTCTATCCTAATGGGGTATGATTTCTGTATACTATTAGTCTTTTGAAATTACTAAAACATTTATAAGGCACAGAAGAATCTGGGGATTAATTCATGTAAGAATAGTGGCCAATTTAAAATTAAAGCATCAAACTTCACAGCAAATATTTAGGATATAATCACTGTGTTTATACACTAATGAATTCATGGAAAGGATAAGTTTATACATGACATTAAATAACAGAGCTTTAACTTATCATTATTATTTAGGGACCATGTGGTGCAAACACTTTTAAATCCAGTAGCATAATTTGCCATGTCTGGAGGTGAGGGTAAACTTGCTCAACATTATAACCTGCTTATCCCATGCTGTTTTGGTATGCATTTCCTTATTTCATTCTCTTCACTCACAGAACATGAGCAACAGTAGCAATAAAACTCTGAATGTGTATGCCACTAGGTTTTTATTTCTGTTGCTGCTCTTGTTCCCTGTAAGAACAAGGAAAAAGTGTGTGTGGGGCAGGGGCAAAATCTTGGTTCTTACCAGGGATCTCTGCTTCTGAAAAGGTTCAGTGGTTACAGTGTTTTTAGGGCACTTACCTTGGTTTGTGTCAGCTTCCGTAACATGAACTACCATAGTTTTTAACACCAATTCTACAGTAATATCCCCAATACTATGATCCACCCTCGTTCATGATTCTTACGCCATGAGGGACTTACAGGAATACCTACCTCCATACTGACTATACACAGTAAGTCCACCTGCTGGACACCTTCAATCTGCTGAGGTTCTGCTTTCTGACCCTACTCTAAGTGTAACAAGGGCAGGTGCCAGGTTTTCCACCTAGGGCACAGCAATCCTCAGTGTATATACAGACTGGGGGATGTGAGGCTGGAGCGCAGCTCTGCAGAGAGGGACCTGGGGGTTCTGGTCTGGTTGAACATGAGCCAATAGTGTGCCCTGGCAGCCAAGAGGGCCAACCGTGTCCTGGGGTGCATCAGGCACTGTATTGCAGCCAGTCGAGGGAGGTGATTGTCCTGCTCTGCTCTGCGCTGGTGCGGCCTCACCTTGAGCACTGTGTGCAGTTTTGGGCGCCACAATATATTAAGTATATAAAGCTCTGGACACTAGAGAGTGTACAGAGGAAGGCCATGAAGTTGGTGAAGGGTTTAGAGGGGAACCCATATGTGGAGCAGGTAAAGTTACATGGTTTGTTCAGCTTGGAGGAGAAGAGACTGCGGAGAGACCTCATTGCGGTCTACAGCTTCCTCACAAGGGGAGGAGGAGGGACAGGCGCTGATCTCTTCTCTCTGGTGACCAGTGATAGGACCCGAGGGAATGGCAGGAAGATGTGCCAGGGGAGATTTAGGTTGGGTATTAGGAAAAGGTTCTTCACCCAGCGGGTGGTGGAGCCCTGGCACAGGCTCCCCAGGGAGGCAGTCACGGTGCCAAGACTGATGCTATTCAAGAAGCACTTGGACAATGCCCTCAGAGACATGGTGTGAATTTTGGGGTTGTCCTGTGCAGGGAGAGGAGTTGACTTGATGATCCTTGTGGGTCCCTTCCAACTCCAGACATTCTATGATTTTATGATTCGTGCCTGAGATTCTTTCAGGTAAAATGGCATGCCTTTCCCCAAATCCATTTTTTTCCCTCTATTTGCAGGTATAGAGCAAAGTACCAATTAAAATTCCTTCATTTTACATATCTTTAGAGAAATTTCCTGTAGAGGACATGAAATGGATTATATATGAGATTTAAAGCTATAGGACTTTTACATAGGAGAGTTCATCAGTAAAAAGAAACATTGAAGACAGAGTGTGTCTTAAAACTTTTAGAGGAGTGAAATTTAGACTGCAATAAATAAATTCCCTTCAGTGACTCTACAACAAATTTTTATGCTGAAGTTAAATATCTGCACTCTTTCAAACAAACCAAACAAAGAACAGCAACAAAAAAAAAGCGCTGGTTTTTAGCTTTTTTGATTAGTTGTGGGTTTTTTTTCCCCACAGATGCTGTTATTACTTTTACTTCCTTTATATTCTGAAATAATTTTGCCTTCTCTATTCCCTGCAGGAAATTAGGAATTGGTCTTTGCTCTATAACATCTATACCTTCATATATGCATGAGCAGAGATATGGTTCCCCAAAGTCTGTAGAACTGTTCAGTTCAGGACAAATTCCCTTCATCTAACCTGGCAAAGTTTCAGTAATATTTTCTCTTCTAAGGTATGCAATCCTCATGCACAATGTGAAGAGGAAAAGAAGGATTTAGTAAGCAGAATTTCAATAGTTTGCTTTGTATAGCACAGTTCACAGAACATCCCAGTACAAATCATCAGGGAATCAAAATACACTATTTCCAATTTCATTTCTATCAGCAACTATTCAAGGACAACTGTAATAATGTAAAAGTATATCATGAACATTGCAATAGCATAGAGGTTATCTATCTCAAAGAAACATCTTCAGAAGCATCTGGTCATGACAGTTGCTGGTGGTCTGAACACTCCTTTTGATTCAGGGGTGGAGCTGGGTGAGGCTGCACTGTGAGGGTTATTGGTAATGTTGCAGGCTCATACCAGCACTACTGCTTTCCAATCATGAGACACAGGTTCATTGCACCAAACCAGGCTAATGCATGCGTGTAGAAGGAAAGCTTCTCCTCCCAGGAAAAACCAGTGCTGGAATTTTTGCTGTGCAGTATCTTCCTAAGGAAGGGCATAAGTGCCTGCTGGCTGCCCCCAGAGGCTAAACACAGTGTAATAAGTTAATTTCTAGTAGCATTCCAAAGGGGGAATATGCAAATAATATAAACTTTCTGATTTTTAAAAAAGTTTGTTTTTTTTTAAATTTCCTCTGGTGGCCAGGAGTACAAGAGAGACTGAATTATTAAAAAATAATTTAGTAATGAGTAAGACACCATTTCTTTTTTTTCACAGCTGCAAATAATAACTGAGCTTCAAATATTTGTCATGTCTGTTTAGGCTGAAAGTGTCTTCTGAAATAAGTATCAAATGTTTGATCTAACAATATAGTATCATCTACTTTTTAGCTGTAACATTGGTTACACTAAAAGATGAAAAGGTCTGACAAACCCTGAGTACCTACCCAAGATAATAAGTGGTCTTTAGAAAGGAGTACTTATTGCTGTTGTAATAATAATATGTTGTACAAAGGACACATAAAATCTAAACCATAAAATTCCTAATACACAGATGCAGAAGAATCTCTCTCTAAAAAGCACCTTCTGTACAAATATCAGAAGATGCATACTGGTTACTAATGATTTAAATACAAAGGTGACATTATTCCCTTGTAATTTATTGACTACTGAACTGGGGGGAGGTGGGGAATAAACAGTATATGGCAACATTTCAGTGGACAATTAGTGTCTATATAGGGAGATAAATGCCGTCATAGAAATAGAAACATTAATGATAATTAAGGACTATGTTACTTTTAAAAATTTTGTTAAGCTTTTTAAAAATGACCATATCAAACTAGAATTAAAAAAAGAGGGGGGGAGGGGGGAGGAATTAAACAGACTGAGCCAAATCTGTGTTTCTAGGTTTGTGATCCGTACAGTTGTCTGAAATCTGCAAAATTAAAATTCATTAATATTTTTTTCCTTCTCCCAAAAAGACAAAAATAAAATAAACCTAAAAATGTTTATGTAACAGAAATCCTTAAATATTTAATGATAAATGAATGTAACGAAACAAGATGTTTCAGAGTGTTTACAATCCAAGCACAACCTAAAATCTTCTAAAAAGGAAAAATTTAGACCAAAAAGCATTTACATTTTTACTCTTGCTGTTATAGTTATTTTGTGGAGTCTTAATTGGTCACAAAACCATGCAGGTTTTATCCATCATATAAGACACTTCAACAGATTTGCCTGGTAAGGGATCAGTGTTGTAGTTGAGGACGGAAATAAAAAATTTCACAAAATGTTAACAAGTGTTGTGTCAGTATTTATTTATTTTTGATGCTTAAGAATTTTTACAAGCCTTCCCCTCTCAAAGTTCACAGGTTTTTATCCTTAATCAAATTTCTACTCTCACCTATTGGCCCTGGCCATAGGACTGAAATTAGTCTTTATATAGCAAAATGGTTCTTCAGCCACTGTAAACAGAAAAAGAACAGAGTGAAAATAACTACTATTTTCTAATTTTTCACCAAGGCTGGAGCTGATATAAGGAGAAAGATAGACTTTAAAGATCCTCTAAAGAGCTTTGGGGAAAAGGTCTAGAGGAAATGATATTTAGAGGCTGAAAGACGTGTTATTATAAACAAGAGAAATTAAGAAAGCAGAAAGAAATGTGATGAGGAAGAGACTGAATGAAGGGATACATCTTGTCAGAAAGAAAAATAAACAACTGCTGGGACAGAAGCCTGTGAAAGACACTGAAGTAATGAAGCAGTAACAAATCTAAAGAGCAAGTAATGCTCTATAAACGGCTGTGAAGCATACTGGGTACCCAGCCATGATATCAATGACATTGCAGCTCAAATAATATCATGCCATGCACCTTCATAAACACCATATCTCCACCACCCCTCACCCCCAATAAGAGACAGGGGAAATAAACAAGTGGCCACACTAAATAATATATTTTCATTTCTACAACTTCAATCATGCAATTTTGTTTGTATGTTTAAGCTTGAATTTGAAGCAGTGCAATAATACAGCCTTGTGATTACGCTTCTGCCTGAATTTCTTTTTTGCTGTAGTCAAGCAAAATCCTTAGGTTAGAGCCCGTGATTTTTTACTTATTAATTTCCTCCTCTTCTACTGTAAGACTTCTCTTATTTATTTATATACGTATTTATTTTAGTCTAATATCCAGGTAAAGAATGAACTAAAACAAGGGCATAAAATGAAGTCTGCAATCTAGCACAGATGAAGATGCAAAGTTTTCAGAATTTGTTAGGTGCATGGCAAGTCTTAAACTATCGCAGTAAGTAATAATGCAAATAACTGTTAATGGAAGTAACACTTTCATTGTGTTATATAGTGTCAATTATTGGAAATATGAAGCATAAAATTTACTGAATTCTAAATACTAACTGCAGTTATCTGTACAGTTACAAAACTATAAAGATAACAAGAATTTTCTGCTCCAAAATATCATTCCTCTCATGATTGACACTGTCCAGTAGAATAACAAAAATACATACAAAACATATGTAGAGACAAATAAATTCTGTGACTTTAAGTGTAATAGTGCTTCTATGAACATATCATTTAGGTGAAAATCTCACTAGAACCTTTCCTTTCATCACCATTTTATACAGATCCACACCAAATAACACGTATTCACATGGCTAATCCTGTAGAGGTTTACAAGACCACCTGCAATTGTACATGATTGCAGAATCAGGACTTATTTTTATATTGTTAAAAAAACAAACAAACAAACAAACAAAAAAACCACCCAAACCTGTAGAAATCTAAATACACATTCAAACTGTCCTAAGACGTAATAGCAAGAAAATAATTTTAGGACATTTCCCAGTATAATTGGTATCCACCACCTAAGTATGATGCACCTTTCTATTCTCACGATTCTCTTACAATTGTGCTGCTAGTGAATTCATTCAGTTACCAGTATTTGTTCTTGTCACAATCTTTGTCATTAGAATAAGACTTTGCATTTCTGAAGCCTGATCTGTCATGTTCTAATTCCCTACAAAATGGTGGAAAAGTGTCTTCTAATAGTGTCTTAGAATCAAACCATTTTCATGAAAAAAAAGACTTAAATGAGAAAAAATAGTGCAAAATTAAACTATTCTCAATGCAATCTTTGTACTTTAATGAAAACTGAAAATGGTAGAAAATTTCTACAGACAAAGATGACAGTGAGAATAAAAAAAAAAAAACCGACATGAAAAAGACAAATTATAAGACTTTAAGCCTGCATTGGTAAAGTTCTAACCTTTTCATTTCAATAAGCTGTTTTTGAGGGTAGAACAAAACTGTGGTTTTGTGGGATTTCGGTGGGTTTTGGTGGGTTTTGGTGGTTCTTTTGTTATTGGGGGGAAGTGGTGGTGGGATTTGATACATTTTAGAAATATTTTCTTCTGTTTTCAAATGACAGGTTATCTGCCACAAAAGATTTAGGTATCTTATCAACATTTTATTAATTAATTACTGACTCCAAAGGGATCTAATGCATTCAGGTGTCTTTCTATAAACTTAATACTTCATATAGACTGCCACTTTGGGAGACATATAACTTTAAAATCAAATAGTTTGGCCATATTTGAGAAGCTAGAACTCAATAGAAAACATCATAAATCTAACGAACATGACAGCGCTTTAGCAAACATGGAGAATAAAGCTCAGTCTTTGTGTTTGATGAGTCAAAGGCCAGTCAATCAAATGAAATATGAATGAAGCAAAGGAAACATGGATCAATCAAAGTAGTACAGATTTATGCAGCATTTGTGCAAGCCTTGAATAGAGCACTGACTGTGTGAAGCTGATGATGCTTCAGGGCTTTGATAGACATCCTCAGTTTTCAAGCACAGGAGAAGTGGAATTTTTGAACCAGGATTGAAAGAACCTAACTTCTTTCACATAATCCAGGAAATTAGAAGATTAGAGGTTAGCTCTGCAGTCAAAAATCAAAAACCAAAACAAACGGACAAGAAAGTTCAGATTTGTGGCTAGACCAAAGAACAAATGATGATGCTACAAGTATCTATACAATCCCTCTGTGACTTTACATGCAGGCAGAGTTGGATATGGCACACAGCTAGGGTCTGACTTATTGTGAGGTGGGTTTGCACCTTCTACTATTGAGGGAATGGGAAAGGCAAAGATAACGCTTGTGGGAAGAGATACCTCAGACGGACTAGTGGTTGCCAGACTGTTTCTTCAGGCTTCTGCTATAGCAAATGTAAGCCACTAGGATATCGGGGCTGCAGACTAATGACTAGGCTGCTGTCTCACCCCTGGCCTTAGGTTACACTATGGAGCAGGATGTGAGGAACTATTGAACTTGAATTAGTAGGCATGTCATATGGTTTAGTGGGACTTGGAAGCGTTAGTTTATGGTTGGACTTGATCTTAAAGGTCTTTTCCAACATAAATGATTCTATGATTCTAAAAAGCTGCCAGAGGTAACTGAGAGCATCATCAGGAAAGCTGGATATCATGGGTGGGTGAGGAGGAGTTACCTGAGAAATGGCTCAGCTTTGTACATTGTTGTGGGGGAGCACTGGGAAAACTTCTGGAGAACAAAATCTTTTAAGTCTGGTGGTAACCTAGGCATCTGTACCACTAATAACATACAAGGTCAAGATTGCCAATGCAACAGTATAAAAAATATCTAATTTTACTACAGATATGCAAAACCAGGACCAATATAGAATCACAAAATCATCACAGAACAGTTTAGGTTGGGGGGACCTTCAAAGATCAACTAGTTTCACCCCCTCTGCCATAGGCAGGGACATCTTTCACTTGATCAGGTTGCTCAAAGCCGCATCCAACATGACCTTGAACACTTCCAGTGATGGAGCATCCACAGTTTCTCTGGGCAACCTGTTCCAGTGCATCAGCAGCCTTATCATAAATTTCTTCTTTATATCTTATGTAAACCTACCTATTTTCAGTTTAAAACTGTTATTCCTGTCCTATCACTACAGGTCCTGGAAAAATCATAGAATAATAGCATCATTAAGGTTGGAAAAGCCCTCTAGGATCATCAAGTCCAACCGTCAGGACAACACCACCATGTCTCCTAAACCATGCCCTGAAGTGTCACATCTACACGTCTTTTAAATACCTCCAGGGATGGGGACTGAACCACCTCTCTGGGCAGCCTGTTCCAATGCCTGACCACTCTCGCAGTAAGGAAATTCTTCTTAATATCCAATCTAAACCTCCCATGATGCAGGTTGGATCTGTTTCCTCTTGTTCTATCGCTAGTGACTTGGGAGAAGAGACCAACACCCACCTCACTGCAACCTCCTGTCAGGTAGTTGTAGAGGGTGACAAGGTCTCCCCTCAGCCTCCTCTTCTCCAGACTAAACAATCCCAGTTCCCTCAACCTCTCCTCATAAGACCTGCTCTCCAGACCCTTCACCAGCTTTGTTGCCCTTCATTGGAGACACTCCAGCAACTCAGTGTCCTTCATGCAATGAGGGGCCCAAAACTGAACACAGTACTCGAGGTGCGGCCTCACCAGTGACAAGTACAGGGGCACGATCACTGCCTTGCTCCTGCTGGCCACACTATTCCTGAAACAAGCCAGGACGCTGTTGGCCTTCTTGACCACCTGGGCACGATGCTGGCTCACGTTCAGCCAGCTGTTGACCAACACCCACAATGCTCTGTTAGGCAGCTTTCCAGCCACTCTTCCCCAAGCCTGTAGCGTTGCATGGGGTTGTTTTGACCAAAGTGCAGGACCTGGCACTTGGCCTTGTTAAACCTCATACAATTACCCCTCTGCAGGTCCCTCTGCAAAGCCTTCCTACCCTTGAGCAGATTGACACTCCTGCCCAACTTGGTGTCTCTGCAAACTTAGTAAGGGTGCACTCAATCCTCTCATCCAGATCATTGATAAAGATATTAAACAAGACTGGCCCCAAAACTGAGCCCTGGGGGACCCCACTCGTGACTAGCCACCAACTGGATTTAGCTCTGTTCAACACAACTCTCTGGGCTCGGCCAACAAGCCAATTTTTTACCCAGCAAAAAGTACATCCTTCCAAGCCATGAACCACCAGCTTCTCTAGGAGGACGCTGTGGGAGACAGTGTCAAAGGCTTTACTAAATTCCAGGCAGACAACATCCACAGCCTTTCCTTCATCCACTAGGCAAGTCACCTGGCTGTAGAATGAGATCAGGTTGGTCAGGCAGGACCTGCCTTTCATGAACCCATGCTGGCTGGACTTGATCCCCTGGTTGTCCTGCACTTGCCTAGTGAGGTCACTGAAGGCGTATTGCTCCATAATCTTCCCCAGCACTGAGGTCAGGCTGACAGGCCTGTAGTTCCCTGGATCCTCCTTCCAGCCCTTCTTGTAGATGTGCATCACATCAGCAAGCCTTCAATCGTCTGGGACCTCCCCTGTTAACCAGGACTGCTGGTAAATGATGGAGGGTGTCTTGGTGAGCTCCTCCACCAGCTCCCTCAGTACTCTTGGGTAGATCCCATCTGCCCCCATAGACTTGTGAGTGTCCAGGTGGCTCAGCAGGTCATAAACTGCTTCCTCCTGCATTATGGGTGGTTTATTCTGTGATCCATCCCTGCCTTCCAGCTCAGAGTGTGGAATACCCTGGCGATAACTGGTCTTACTGTTAAAGACTGAGGCAAAGGCGGCATTTAGTACCTCAGCCTTTTCCTCATCCTCAGTAACAATGATCCCCTCCGCATCCAACAGAGGATGGAGATTGTTTCTTGGTTCTTTTTTCCTTGTTGATATATTTGTAAAATCATTTTTTGTTATCCCTTACAGCCGTCACCAGTTTGAGTTCAAGCTGTGCTTTTGCTTGCCTAATTTTCTCCCTGCAAGACCTAACGAGGTCTCTGAACACTTCTTTTGTTACCTTCCCCTTCTTCCAAAAGTGGTAGACTCTCCTTTTTTTTCCTGAGTGTCAGTAGAAGCTCCCTGTTCAGCCAGGTATGTCGCCTTCCCTGCTGGTTCATCTTGCCGCACTTGGGGACAGCCTGCTCCTGCACCTTCAAGACTTCCTTGAAGAAAGCCCAGCCCTCCTGGGCTCCTTTGCCCTTCAGGACTTCCTCCCAAGGGACTCTCCCAACCCGTGCCCTGAACAAGCTAAAGTCTGCCCTCTGGAATTCCGTGGTAGTAGTTCTGCTGACCCTCCTCCTTACTTCACCAAGAACTGAGAACTCAGTCATATCATGGTCACTAAGCCCAAGGGGGCCTCCAACCACCACACCTCCCACTAGTCCTTCTCTGTTTGTGAACAGCAGGTGAAGTGAGGCACCTCCCCTGGTAGGCTCACTTACCAGCTGTGTCACAAAGTTATCTTCCACACACTCCAGAAACCTCCTGGACTGCTTTCTCTCTGCTGTGTTGTATTTCAGCAGACATCCGGTAAGTTGAAGTCCCGCATCCATGTCATCTACGAATGTATCCCTCTTATAAGCTCCCTTTATATATTGAAAGGCAGCAATAAGGTCTCCCCAGAGCTTTCCCTTCTCCAGGCTGAACAATCACAGCTCACTTCGGCTTTCTTCATAGGAGAAGTGTTCCAGCCCTCCAACCATTTTCATGGTCCTCCTTGGGACTCACTCTAACAGGTGCAGGTTTTGCACTGGGGACCCTAGAGCTAGATGCAACTCCAGGTAGGGTCTCATGAGAGTGGAGTAGAGGGGCAGAATTACCTCCCTCAATTTGCTGGTCATACTTCTTTTTATGCAGCCCAGGATACAGTTGGCTTTCTGGGCTGTAAGTACACATTACAGAATCACAGAATCACAGAATCACAGAATCACAGGTTGGAAGGGACCTCAGGGATCATCTAGTCCAACTTTTCTAGGAAGAGCACAGTCTAGAAAAGATGGCCCAGCACCCTGTCCAGCCGACTCTTAAAGGTGTCCAATGTGGCCGAGTCAACCACTTCCCTGGGGAAATTATTCCAATGGTGACTGTCCTCACTGTGAAAAATTTTCCTCTGGTGTCCAATCGGAATCTCCCCAAGAGCAACTTGTGTCCATTCCCCCTTGTCCTCTCCATGGGACTCCTTGTAAAAAGGGAGTCTCCGTCTTCTTTGTAGCTACCCCTTAAGTACGGTGATGACATCCCCTCTGAGCCTCCTTTTCTCAAGGCTGAACAAACCCAGTTCTCCCAGCCTATCCTCGTATGGCAGCTTCCCAGTCCTTTGATCATCTTGGTGGCCCTTCTTTGGACCCCTTCCAGCCTGTCCACATCCTTTTTGTATAGCGGGGATGAGAACTGGACACAGTACTCCAGGTGTGGCCTGACAAGCACTGAATAGAGTGGGATGATGACTTCTTTATCTCTGCTGGCGATGCCCTTTTTGATGCAACCCAGCACCCTGTTGGCCTTCTTGGCCGCAGCAGCACCCTGTTCGCTCATGTTGAGCTTCCTGTCCATCAGGACCCCCAGGTCCCTTTCCACAGAGCTGCTCTCCAGCCAGGGGGATCCCAGTCTGTGCTGCACTCCCGGATTATGTTTTCCCAGGTACAAGACCTTACACTTGTCCTTGTTGAACTTCATAAGGTTCTTGTTGGCCCACTCTTCCAGCCTATCCAGATCTCCCTGCAGAGCAGCTCTCCCTTCTGAAGTGTCTGCTTCCAATGTCTACATTGTCAGTACTGGTGGATGAAAAGCTAGACATGAGCTGACAATGTAGGCATTGTCAGCTCATGTCTAGCTTTTCATCCACCGGTACCCCCAAGTCCTTCTCCACTGGCCGGCTCACAATACACTCATCCCTCAATCTGTATAGATACTGAGGATTGCCCTGACTCATGTGCAGGCCTTGTTGAACTTCATGAGGTTAAAAAAAAGTAATTAGGGGCAGGATTGGGGCAGAGAAAGGGAGATGCAAGGGCAATGAAAAGAGGGTCAATAAACAGGAAGAAGTAAAACAAAGTAAGCAAATAACGTAATCAAAACCATCTAGTGGTAAATATCAATAGGGTAGCTTTGTGCCTGATTGTAGCAACTAAAGAACATGATTGAAGCAACTGAACTGAGTTGAACCTGTTTCTTTCATCATATTGTATGTGTCAAACTTCTGCAGTCAGGAGGAAGGGGGAAGGTGCAGACAAAGATACCATGAGACAGGTGAGTTAAGCATCCCAGTATCACTTTATCAGGCCTGATGGCTTTGGCATCGCTAGCATCTTCCTTAGAGATGATACGATCATTTTCTACTATTGACAGTCTCCTGCAGAGTAGGCAAGTGGCTGTCTAGAATGGAAATACAAAAGAAATAGTACTGAAAGACATTTCTAAGTATTAGTTCAACCCATTCACAAATTACCAAGTTTCTATCTATCTCCAATGAGTCAGGGTAGAGTAAATTGGTTTAAATCCTGAATTAGTTACCTACTGTTAATTTAGTAAAGTTGAGCGAAAAGAATGTGAATCTTAACCTTCAAATTTTTTTTTTACATTTAAATTGTGATTCAGAATGCACTAATCCTGAGGAAGTCATAGGTAAGAAAGCAGTAGCACTTCTAGCCTGAGCACTAAACCAAGATTTTTCTGCAGCTCCTGCTAAAGAAATTTGAATTAAAAAACTGAAACTAAAACCAAACACATATCAGTCCTGAAGGCTGGAGAAAGAAATTGCAACTAAACATGCAAGGAAATTTTATACTTAACTTAATGATATGTCAATTGCAATGCAAACCAATAGCCAGAGAATAGGTAGACTAATTCCTACATTCAAGAAATCACCTAAAGGAGATTAAATTGTACTACTACTGTCCACATAGACTGTAAAGATATTTTAAAAATAGCATTCAGAAAATGTGGAAAAATGAGAAAGTCTGAGACACAAAAGCCCATAAAAGAAGAAAAGTGGACAATCTGTTGCCACTGTGTACCACATAATGCAGAACATTTGTGAAAGAGTCAGCTAAGAGACAGTATTTAGAGTGATTGCAGATATTTATAAAAGGAGAGCCTGGATCAAATAAGTTTTAGGAAAATTCTAGAAAGTAGTCTAACTTAAAGGACAGGAGAGGAGTCCAAATGTTACTCTGGACCTGTATAGGGTTGGATCTTTCAATTCTATGTTAAGATACAAAACCAGACAGCAACCAAAAGTATCTAGAAACTAAGAATGCTCCCTAAAAGCTTGTTTATAAATAAACAAACAAACAAATAAAAGCAAAACTAATGAGCAGTAGCAGATAGAGGAAAATTATTAACTTAATGCCTTAAAGTCCATTTCACAGTTCCTTGTCACTGCATACATTTCTGAAAGGGTTTTTAAAGAGTGGGGAAGAAAGCAACATTTACTCTTTTTGACTGGCTTCCTAAGGAAATGAGAACTTGTGGTCATGTTCTTTATAGACTCTCCTCAGTAACTTTTTGGTTCACTTACTCATTTTGAACACACCTGATGAGGCCTCAGAACTAATTGAACTTACATACATTTTTTTATTTTAGAAGGAAAAACTTAAATGAATGGCTCACTGAGTTCAAACCGAGCGGAACCCAGCCCTTATAACTTTCTGTTTAGTGTAGCTGGACACTCTGCATACTCACAAATTTGAACTCTCCAGTAGACTTTGGTCTCCTGTATGCTGTCTTTCCTCAGAGACTGGTAAGGAAGAATTCCGTACTCTGTGATGGCATGGAGAACTCAGAAATAGTTGCAAGGCCATAGGAAACCAGACTTTATGAGGTAGCCAGCTGTAAACTTTTTTTCTTTTTTTGGGGTGTGTGTGTGTGGGGGGGTGTTGGTGTTTGTTTGGCATTTTTGGGTTTTTTTGGGGGGTGGTGGAGGTTTTTTTTAATGACTGGGAAAATAGCAATGTTATGCAGAGATTTTTCCTCAAGAGGCCTTATTACATTTTGGGGGGTTTTAATTAATGCCAGCTTAATAAGCTTTTATTTTTCTCTTTTTCTTTTTTAAATGGGCCATCACAAATAAGACATGGTGAGAAATCATGATGTTTAATGGTATAAGAAAATAATTAATGTTAAATATGCTGCTATACATATGCATTGCTTAATGTCTTTGAACCTTTGGAAGCTGGACACACTATTTCAAATATTTTCTAAAATTCCTCCTAACTGTAGACACATTATATTTCAATTATATGTGACAGAGAGTGAACTATAATATTACATTTGTTTGTTTAACATTCAGACACGATCTTTTGTTGGTCTGTTTTATGCAGTTTTTTTCCCTTTAGAGTCTGAAAGAATTCTCACTGAAACAGAAAAAAAAGTTATTTTTTGTTGTTGTTTTTGTTTTGTTTTGTTTTGTTTTGAAATTACTCAAAGTTTAGGCTAACAAGTGGAAAAGAAAAGAGAATCTCTTTGCCAACAGCAAGGCTGCCAAGTATGGCCAACGAGTATTATGGTAGATCATCATTCATAAAATTAATCCACTTGGACAAGGTATGCAGACGAGAAACATCCTGGGTCAACAGAAGACATATGAACTATACAACCTCTAAAACACCCTCAGTTTTGGTTCATAATCACCCTCCTGTCTTGAGGCTGAATATGAATTCTACAAAGACAAGCTGTTTTTTGAATCAGGACTTGAATAATGCATGTTCATGCCTAGAGAGTATGGGAAGAATTGGAAAAGGGGGAGACCAGTGCCTGGGAACCTGTCACTGAGGTTGAGCAGTAGATAACTTTATGCATGAAGAGTATGACTTGAAGAGTATCTGATGCTCAGTCCTAAAGAGAAGCAATCTGGACCAGCCAAAAGCTAGTGAATGTAGTGAATACATTTTATTTTAAAGTGAGGTGCGCCAAAACATTAATACATGAATTATAAGTTTATAAAACCCATGTCTGAAGTACATATTTAAGATTCACAGATATGCTCAGAAAGCCTATTAGGTATCACTTTCAAAGGACTGAACTATATGATAGATTCTGCTTCATCTTGCATCTTGTGAATTTGCACTAACAACATGCTTTGATAGATTTATCCAAACTTAAAGTTTGGTTGAAAATTCCTATTCAAATCAATGCATTCATAAGGATGTCTATTTATATTCAAAGAACAATCAATAATTCAGATGAGTGAAAACCAGAAGAAAAGGCTATGGAGCTGTCTGAAGCTAAAATCTTAAGGCACAAGCAATCTTTTTTTTTTTCTGACAGAGGTTTAGAAAACATGATCTATCAGAAGACTGAAGTAAATGTATGGTTTAACACAAAAAAAGAAAACTAGAGAAGGGTATGAAACACAGTTTAGGTATGTAAAACACCTTTGAAAAAAGAAAGGAAATAATGAGTTCTCCATTTCGTATCAGATGGTGCAGTAGTAATTAAATTAATTAAGAGATTGGGTTTGACTCAAAAAAAAAAAAAAATTAGGGATAGTGAAGCACTAAGGTAAATTGCCTATGGAGGTTGCAATATCTCCATAATCAGAGCTCTTTAAATGTGACTTGGAAAAACCTGTCTTGGATGACCCAGTATAGTTGATACTACCCTAGGTCAGGGAATGGACTGGACAACATACCAAGCCCTTCCACTGCTGTATTCCTATGAGTCTGAAAGACCTGCTTGTTCTTTTTAAGGCAATTTTAGTTATATGCTCCTGTTCTACTTCACAGAACCAATGGATAGCTTAACACATCAGTCTGACATTGTCTGACAGTGAAATACACACTTGCACCATTAGAAACATTTGCATGTTAATATAATAAATTTCATCATGGATAGCATATGATATTGATTATTTGAGTACTGTATATTGTCTCTCTCAAGTCTATTAAACCTCCTTGTTCAAAGCTCCTCTAAAAACTTTTTTTTAGTGTGTTTTATCTAATTATCTAATAAATTAATACAACTAGGGAGCTCATTAAATTCAGAGCAAGGAAGAAGGAAAAGGTGTTGCTAGAACTTAATTAGCAAGATACAAAGATACCAATTAACACCTATAGCGCAAGAAAAGGAAGAACTTTTTCACACACCATACTAAAAAAATACACTCACAGCTGGTTACACATATTTAAGTGGCACGCAACTAAATTTGGTGCTAGTGTTGATATTAAGTAATAAGGATCATGTAAAGGAAAAAACAACTTCCCCAGGGTAGCAACCAAGATTCCTTTTTATTGGTATGAGCACCATGTCTTTAGCTATTCAGATTAATGACAGAGTAATTAGGAAAAAATTGTGCTACAGAAATGGCTAAGAATGATATCATATTTTTTCTACCAGATGTACCACACTAATGTGTGCCAATAATTTAAATATACAGTTTGTAATTAACACCTCTGACAAGCTAGAAAACAATTATTTTCTTTTTAAGATAATAAACTGACTGCTAAGAATAAGATCCTTCTTAAATATAGATCCTTCTTCTTTTACTCTTGTTTTGAATGATGTTATCATGAGGTCTAAAGGTCACTGAATTTTAAGTAACACAGGGAACCATCTAGTTCTATAGATTCAAAATGTGCATGAAGAGCCATAACGTATAAAGGAAATGGTGCTTATTTTTCACATACTTTCCAATCTGTTAGAGATTATTCTTCCTAAAATGAATAAAGAGACTTAAGTGTCTCCAAATTACAGTGCAAACTAAACCAAGAAAACTTTAGGATGCAGACTATAAGCTGCAAATAGATAGCCAGCGAGAAATACCAGGGTGCATATGAAGTCTAATATTTGTACAGAGCTGAGGCATGAAGGCCTGCAGGGCATTATATTATATCCATAAAGTATTTAGAACTAACCCACCCCTGAGGGAATAAGGGATCAATACTTATTCTGAGGACTCCAAAAGGCTTGATTTTTCCTTTCAGGCATGTCAGCATGTACATGTTTCAACAATAAATAGTATTTGTCTGTGGAGGACAATCTATATTCCTTTGGTTGACATGGGATCAAAAATACTCCAAAACTTAAAATGCATAAAGTGCAAGAAAGAGCGCACAAGAAGAATCAAGATTCATGAACTAATAACTGTCTCATTTAGGATCCAGAAGTTTAGTAAGAGTCAATATTCAAGAGCTGTCTGAATAAAGACCAAGAGCAGAGACCAAGTTCCAAAGTGAGTGTCTAAGCACTGGGCTATACAAAGTACAGAGGCTAAGATGGCACATTTACTTGCTCATTTCTGGACTTGCACAGAGGATGCATTAGCTTCTTAGTGTGCTGCAGGGTTTCTTTGAAGAGTTTCTTTTCAGTGCAAATTTAGTTTGCACTTGAAATCTTATACACACTTGAGCATGCTGCTGGTTTTCTCAAAGCGGTTTCCCTCCTGGTGAAACAAAATTTGAAGATGTCCTACAGGGAGACATCTGTGGATCTCTTCTTGCAAGTTGAATGCAAGGTCCTCCAGCAGTTAGCACCCTATACATGTGCAAGTTATGCCTAGAACCCGCAGCTGTCATTAACTTCATTGCCTGTGAAAACACAATATGGATGCGCACTCATAGAACCACAAAGAACCATGCAAAATTAAACTGTGGTTTTCCCTTCTTTGTGCAGAGTTAGTTCATGATGTAGACGAATCTGACACCAAATTGGCTTTGATATATTCAGAAGTGTATCTACTAACAGACTTTTATAACTATGGCTCCAAAAATTAGTTTTTAACTATTAGTTTAATATATTTAATCTTTCAACTTAGCCAAGTCAAAGCATACCTCATCAAATATTTCTTATCATTCAGTCTTAAACTTGGCTAAGCATCTTTCTCCAGTTTATTACACCTGGTTACGTTAAGCCCAGGTGTAGGATTCATATGCCTCTCTGTAGGCATCTGACGCTGTGCAGTATCCTGCTGGCACTCTAATTGCTGCTCCAGAAAAGCATGAGTACTGTACCACATTGGCCAGCCCTGCCAGCTCAGGCCGCCTAAGCTGACACCAGGTGCAAGAGTTAAATTATCTTAATATCCTCCTAAGTGTTTTTCCTGACTCTCTTAAAGAGGGGTGAGAAGGGATGCTTGACCCAATGAAAAATTTTATAGCAAACTTAATTCACAAGGGCTAGACTGGGATTCTCAGATAATACATAACTTAACGACTTTCATTTAAAATGGAAGAAAAGGAAAACTTTATTTTAAAAGAGAAGTCTTGTGTTTAAAACCCTATAAAGCCCAGAGAATTCAGAATTCAAATCTGCCTCCTCTCAGGAGAGTGTTGTTTGCATCAAGCATCTAATTCGTGTTCTTTTCTGCTTTTTCTGGTTCTCTCCCTCCCTTTTCCTGAGCAAACAGTTTTATGCTTGTTATAAAGTTGCAAAGTAGAGAGGGTAAAAGCATCTTTCTCCTTGTACAGCTGAGCAATTGGAGGAAAAAGACAGCTAAACCTTCACAAAGTAGTATACTTCGCACTATCCTGAATCATTGTAATATAATTTAGTAGTATTTTGATGAATAATTTTTAGAGTAACTTAACAAGAAGCAAATGTTAATTTTGACAATGTAAATAAAAGCTGGATTTCCCTTTCTGCTTAAAGTGTGGCTGGTTATTTGAATTTCTCTGAAATTTAATGTTTCTCGAAGAGGTAACAAGGAAGGTGAGTGCTCAAAATGTATATGACTTTGGAACCAATTAAGCAATTCCAGCTGTTCTGGATAGTTGGTGTATGTAATTCTCTCACAGTGGGTAATCTTTCAGCCTTAGGTCATGGTAGAAAGTTTCATCATTGAATGACTCTTGATTTTTCAAAAACAGCTAAGTTAATTGCAGATAGATGCTTTTCCAAAATTACAAAAGACAGGATGTGTCTTTGTTGGGAGGGTGGTGATGTCAACTTTCCAGCTGAGGTAACAGTTGAAAGACCAACAATTGGCAAATATCTTTTATAAATATATTTAATGACCCAATCAACACCTTCACTCCATGCATGCATTTTTAATGGCAATTACTTCAGAGGCCTCAGCAGTTCTCAAGAAGAACTAATATATATTCCTAACTTGACCTTGTTGATTCGTTCTGAATAACAAAGGCAGATTTATCAGAATTAATTTTATTTATAAGCAAAGAAATAAATGTTTGAAAGACCTGAAGCAAACTGAGGACATTTTCATCACAACAGGATTCTCTACCCATTATCACACTTTTTTATTGTTCATTGTAAGAAAACCTTGTTAGGCAGATTGTAGCGCAGTGACTGCCTCATCTTATACCTCTGTCTTCCTCTATGAACTTTTCCAAGGTTTGGGTTTTTTTTAATGTACAGTTGACTTCTAACTGATCTCAACAATGTCAATTTTAATGGCTACTACATGCTTTCTTACATAAAAAAACCCACGAAATTTAGTAAGCTGCAGGCATTTTGACCAGTCCCTCTGCAGCATAAGGAATTCATGTAGTGAGTATTGCATTCCTGCCTATCCTCGGAGCCAAGTTTTGTTTTGTTTGTTAAGTAGTAGTTTTAAGTTTTCTTCTCCCAAGGAATCAAGGTGCTCTATCCACTACCTAAGAAAAGATAGACCAGCTGATAACTTACTAAAAATGAGTGGTTTTTTGTATTATCTTTCTGGCAGCTATATTTAGTGATTCATAAGTACAAATATAAATAATGTAAAAGGTTTTAGAAGCTTTATGCTGTGGACATGAATTTAAACTTTTTATGTAGATTAAGAAATCTGCACACTTTTCTAAATAGTGTAAAAAGAGTGAAGACACTTTTGTTCACCTTCATAAGAACACAAACCCTGTGTGAGTTTTCACAATGTGTATTCCTTATATGCCTCCAATCACTGCATTTCATACAGCATTAATTCCAATAAACTTCAGATATAAAATGTTTCTTGATCACATTCATTATTAAGGGCAGACAGGATTTTCAGTTCTCTGTATCTCTCTGGCTTTAATTTTACAGTCATATTTTTAAAAATTAAATTTATGGGTTTTTTTTCCTTGAATCATATCCTTATATATGAAGAACATCTTTAAAATATCTTTTAAAAAATGCTCATTTAAAGAATATTCCAATTATATACAATTGTATATACCAATTATATACACTGATTTGTTTCGTCAGGTGGGGATTTCTGATATCTTCTTTGTCTTAGCCTTATATAAGAACAGCCCTTCTCTGAATATCTGTGAACCTTGGCACCATTTTGTCTGGTTGACTGACTTTTTTCTCATTTCTCTTCTCAGCTCTACATGTTTCTTCCTCTGGTTTTGGGGTGGGATCTTTTGTGTGTATAAAGCTATTTTCAATCCTGAAGCAACAGTCTTCACAATATACTGTTTGTTTATTCCTCAGACATTACATTAGACATAGGCAAACAAGGAAAGTCTGTATCCCAAAATAATATTTCAGCTAAGCAAGTTATTGGTGAACTTTATTTCACTAAGAGACATAGAAGACATTAATAAAATATAAATTTCTTTGGTTAACAGTGCCAAACACCTTAAGTAGTTGTCAGGGATTATTTCTTCTAGACATAGTTAACTGGAAAAATGAAGAATTTTCCACCACTCTTGGTCTAGACAATATTTTCTTTTACAGAGATTTGGCCCTGACTTGAGAACAGACCCCAGACTCAGGAGACCCAAGGTCAAGTCTTGACATTAGTCAACATTCCAATTCTAGTGCTAGAACAAGTTTTATTTTGAATGTACTTTTATGTCCATAAGCACATTTTTTTTTCTTTAACCAGCCTCATAGCATTGCTGGTAACCATAAGATGATGAAGCTATTCTACTTTTTATAGTCATTTAAAGTCAGTTAAAAAAAAGAACAAAATTGTACTCTCGAAGGACTTCCTAAGAAATGGTTGTTACAGGCTTCAAAATGTATCACCAAAACAGGGACATTAGCAATACATTCTGACCAGCATTAAATAAATAGCACACAGATGTTTTCTAAAAATGAAATTTAATAATAATAACAATAATAACAACAATAATAATAATAATGTACAGTACTTCTACTGTCTCTTGAAATAACCTAAAACAAATGCTAAAACTAATTAATTTTTTTAAAGAAAAAAAGGTTGGTTGGTTTGTTTCTCTTGTCCTTACTCCTTAAACAGAAATTCACTAATGCCATATTATTACCACCTAACTTCATGAAATTAAACTTTGGGCAAAAATTTAGGCTTTGTAATATAGTTTGGCATACTGTTTATAATTCTTTATTTCAGTGCACATATCTAAAACCACACTCTCTCCTTTGATCTTTCAGAACTTATTTAGCTGGTTATATGGCCTAAAATATATCGTGTCTCTCTTGAATTTCTTTAAAGTATGCAAAGAAAAATGTATATTTTTAGTGACAAATTCACATGCTTGTCTCTTATCAGCAAACAGAAAGCCAGTGTCGTCTTCTTGCTAGCTGCATTCACCCTTTCAGTTTCCAGATGCCTTGTTTCCTTAGCTCATGCTCAGGTAAGAAATTGTAGCAAGAACCCACTCTGTTATAAGTTCCTAAAATTTCCTATCCCTATGATAATAAGCTTCTTCCATACAGCCAACAATAATTCCATCATATATTTATAATATTATCTGCCCTTGAGTTTCAGCTGGCTCAGCTCACAGTCTGCAAATACACAGATGTTCATCCCTGCTGGACCACAGTGATGCCTCTCAGATAGCTTCAGGGGAACTGCTGAACAGACTATTAGGACATGGTTTTCTTCTGAGTAACTTTGGTCTGTCTTTCTAATTGTCCCAATGTTACTGTGTATGAGGCACAGATGGTTCAAATAAATCACATTTCCTTCCTACTCTATCCTCTTTCTGTTATTAAATAGATAAAGCAAAACGTACTACAAGAATGGCCTTTTTCTTCTCCCAAGCTTTCTTCTCCTTGAGGTAATATGACAAAGGCTTGTTTTCCTTGAACCTTATAAGACAGATAGACACAAAGGAAAATAAAATTTAAAATGTGGTAAGCTTTTCTTCTTTGAATCTTAAATTTTTTTAAATTATATATTGGGAATCTTGAAAAACACTGGTCCTATAAAACTAACTAGCCTGTCTGATCTGCTAACAAAACACCAGTTTCAACTCTGTATTTGTACATCATTGCTATTGAAATGAAGCCAAAAAGTGATAGTGGTTACTTAGCTGCTCAAAACAAATTGCTTAAATTCTAGCCATAAATTTTTAACTGTATGTATCTTAGCTTAATGTGACAGGAAATACAGCAACTGGGATCCATCAATACCTAAATGACTTTTGTAGACAAAGGGAGAATATTTGTTTTTAATGTTACAATGTTCTTAATTTTATAATGTTGCCTGACATACTCTGCACTCTGCCCAAGTACTGAAAACTTACTTTTATCATATTGGCCCATATCTATAGGAGATAATATAGAAAACTCTTGGGTGGTCTAGTGTTACATAAAGCTCAGTGGGTATAATCTCTGTACTTACAAGATTTTACTAATTACTAACAACAATTTAAGAGTTATAAAATTTAAAAAAACATTATCTCCTGACTGATACTCAATTTTCCTGTTTGGATGAATGAACACAGTATGATCTCATGTGCGAATAATCTCTGTAGCTACAGAATTTAAAAAAATGTTAAAAAATCTGCCAAATTTACATATACAAAAGTTACATTTAAAGGAATATTAATTGGAGACTTTTTTCTCTTATTCCTCTATGGCTGAAACCTTTATGAATACTTTGGGAGGGACAAAAGTGAGAATATTTGAGCTGCAAAACAAGGGGATGAGGAGTGAATCAGGACCTAGAAGAATGATCTTTTTTACAGTCTTATTACTTGGATTTAATACTTCAACAAATTTGTAAAGAACTTTAAATGGAAGGAAGGACAGTGGATTTTATTATTTCTTGGCTTAATATCAGCGTGGGGTGGTGGGAGAGAAGAAATTCAGAGTCTTCAGTATAACTGCCATAGTATTCCTAATATCGCATGTTTTCAGATTGGTAAAAGGATGATAGATTGGTTCGAACCACACCACCACCATTGTATATTGCCACTGTTACTTCTTATATAACTCTTGGACTTTTCTTACTAAAGAAGAAATGCAGAGCCCACATCCAAGAAGGAATAATCTCTTGCAGTATTACAGACTGGGATGGACAGGCTGAGGAGCAGCTCCAGGGAAAGATGTTGGTGGTCTTGCCAGACTGCAAGGCCGGACATAAGCCAGTAGTGAGTCCTGTCATATAGTTTGAAGAGGCAGTGATAGATCAGACCTAGAGTACTGTGGACAGGGCAAACTTCAGTGAGTCCAGAAGAGGCCACCATGTTTGGGGCCTAAGTGAGTGGTAACCCCATGAGGAAAGACTGGGGGAGTGGGGTTTGTCCAGCCTGGGGCAGAGATGACTTTGGGGACATCTCACAGCCACCCTAGAGCTTATGGGAGAGTCATCGAAGGATAGAGTCAGACTCTTCACAGAGATACATGGTCAAAAGAGAGAAAATTAGCATAGTTTGAAACAACTAGAAGTTTCTATTGGGTATAAGGAGAAATGATGATGGTAAAGAAGTGGGAACAGGTTGCCCAGAGGCTGGTCAGGCTCCATACTTGTAGGAAGCTTTTCAAGACTCAGCTAGACAATACCTTGTGAAACCTCGTCAGATCTCATAGTTGACCTTGCTTTGAGTAGGAGGTTGGACTAGGGACCTTCTGAAGTCCCTTCCATCCTGAATCATTCAACCTGAATTGTTGCATAATCATACCGGCTACTGCACAAAGGATTTAATTCTGTCAAATGAAAGCCTGTATTTTGAGTTGTCAAATGTTGATAAAATGGAATACAGGACATGCCAGATAGCTGAAGGAGAAATAAGGGAAAGAAATTATAATCTTTTAGGATGAAAGACAACATGGAGCAGATATCTTGAAAGGTGTTTATGAAGGAAAAGAAAGACAAAATCCAAACTTCAAAATTCCGTGGTGCAATAAAGAGAATATTACAAGCAATTTACTAGTGAGAGACACCCTAAATCCATATTAACTTATAATAAGAAAAACTGGTTGGTTTTTTTTTTAATATTCAAGGAAATGTGTGGCATAGATCACCTCCAGGTCACTAACCCAACTTGCGCAGTTGTCACAGTCTGTTATTTTTAGAGAAAAAAGTACATAATTCATGGGATACTTTCATAAACGAACTTCTTTACTCACTGTATCTCACATGAGAAAGGCAAAG